>NC_138758.1:37623682-37741473 GCF_965113315.1 Podarcis vaucheri | reverse complement strand
GGTTATACCGCATCCCCTCCAAGGTTTTGGAAAGGGAGTCTTTCCCAGCTCTGACTGGAAATACCAGGGATTGAACCCAGAACCATCCTCATACAGAGGATGTGCTCTGCCACTGAGCTATTGTTCTTCACCTAAAAACAAAGCAACACTTCAGTCTTCATGATACTGAATGGCAACATAGGAAGCTACCTCATCCCGAATCACAACACTGGTTCATTGATCCCAGTATTGTGTCCAGCATTTTAGATAGGGAGTCTCTGACAGCCCTGCCTAGACATGTCGGGGACTAAACCTGGGGCCTTCTGCATGCAAAGAAGATGCTATACCCCCCCTTTTTTAAAAAAGATGCTGCAGGTGTGTAACCATTTATCTTGGTCCTTCTTGCTTGTGGAAATCCTGCTCTGAAGCAAACAAGAGGAGCAAAAGAAAATAAAGCAGTGGAAGAGTTTTGGAAGGAGAGGAACAAGCTTTGCATAAGACAAGCAGGGGGAAGGAGGTTTTCAAAAACAAGCTGTGGGTTCGCTTAAAAAAATAATGTAGTTATCAGCTGAAATGACAATTATATTTCCCCACAGACACTGCTGTTTTATTTACAATAAAGCTTGCAGCAAATATTTTTAATGGGATATATGTGTGTGTATAATAATAATAATAATAATAATAATAATAATATAATATAATGGCATAACAAAAGAATCCTTAAAATATTGCTTTGTTTTGATGCATCTTAACATTCTGGAACTGGAAACTTATGGTCCAGTCATCACAGACAGAAGAAAAAAATGCTTATTATGTCCAATCCTATGTATCTTTACTCAGAAGCAAGCCCCACTCTATTCAGTTGTGGTCCCTTTCAGCTAAGGGTGCGTATGATTGCATCCTAAACCCCAAAGTTCCATATCTTCTTGACTGCAGCCCTTCAGATGTTGTTGTTTGACTACCCCATGCTCGTACCATGCATCAGATACCACTTTAAACAATCATGGCTACTCCTGAAGAATTTTGGGAGCTGTAGTTAAGAGTGCTAAGTACTATTGGGAGGCCCTTGTTCGCTTCACAGACCTACAATTCCCAGAGTGGCTTAACAATCAATCCCTCTTCACAGGGAACTCTGGGAATTAATTGTAACCCTGTAATCTCTGCACCATTCAAAAACTACAGCTCCCCTAATTATTTGGTGGAATCCATAACTGTTTAGCATGGCATCATAGTGCTTTAAATGTATTGTATGAATGTGGCCTAAAGCTGCCATCTTCATTTATTATTTATTTCATAAAATTTATACACCACTTGATTGTAAAAAAAGCTTCAAAGCAGTTTAATCCCACTTAGATAGGAACAAACCCCAATGAATTCAAGAGGACTTACTTCTGAGTAGACATGGTTAGGATTGCAGTTTACACTGACTAGTGATTAGGGTACTCTGGGCAGTTCAAGATCTAATACCTGTTCCTGTTTGCAAGTCATTTAGGTGACAAGATCACAGTGCCAATGAGGGGGCAGGAGAGAAGCTTACCTCCACATCTCTGTGGAGAAAGGCCTAGTTACATGGTGTGCTTGCCCTCCAAAATGGCCACATCTCACGTCAAACATGAAGTACTGAATAAAACGGCTTTGGGGCCCAGATTCTTTGGGTGCTGAGAATTTAGGGATGCTTTTTAAAACAAGGACAGTTATTTTCACAAACATCCTGCCCCACCCTACCCCCACCCCATGTCAGAAACAGGATATTGTTGTGGTTACTATAGGGCAACCGTCCATGGCTTCATTTGTACCTGGAAGAGTAATATTCTTCCTCCAGCTCATAGAGGTCTATCGAGATCTCATCACGCAGGGCAATAAGCTTCTTGTCGCATTCTTCCTGAAGGCTGCGCAACTGCTGGTTCCGCTGGTTGATGGCTTCGTTGACGGAAGGGAAGTCATTGAGGATCAGGAACTGTTTTAGGTCAGAGACAAGCTTCATAAGAGACTCACCAGCCCGAACCTAGCAGAGAAATAAATTCAATTTATTTATTTTATACTTTTCTTTTCTTTTATATCGTAAAAAGAAAAAGTGTCAAAGCAGTTTACAAAAAGAATAAAACAATGAAATCATAAGAAAAAAGAAAAATACCACACTACTATTTAAAACAGGGATAGGCAACCTAAGACCCGTGGGCCGGATGCGGCCCAATTGCCTTCTAAACACGACCAGCGGACGGTCCGGGAATCAGCGTGTTTTTACATGAGTAGAATGTGTGCTTTTATTTAAAATGCATCTCTGGGTTACTTGTGGAGCATAGGAATTCGTTCATCCCGCCCCCCCCCCCAAATATAGTCCGGCCCACCACATGGTCTGAGGGACGGTGGACCAGCCCATGGCTGAAAAAGGTTGCTGACCCCTGATTTAAAACATTCAATGAATAATTAAAGTCAGTGACAAGCTGGAAACCAAATTAAGATGTGTCTGCCTTCTACATGTCTTGGCAGGCTTAGCCAAACAAAAATGTTTTTGGCAGATACTTTGGAGTACAGTGAGGGCACCTGCCTGATGTCAATGGACAGGGAGTTCCAAAGCATCAGTGCTGCCACCCTAAAATATTAATTTCTTACAAGTCCAGAACAAGTATTACAGGGCATTTGTAACAGTGCCTGCTCGACAGATCAAAACAGTCCACTGGGCATATATTTGGTAAGACTATCTTGCAGGTAAACTGTTCCCAAGCTGTTAAATGCTATATATACTAATAATAACACCATGAACATGGCCCAGTAGCAAATGAGCAATCCTTGCAGGTCTCTTAGCTTGGGTGTTATATGCTGCAGCATTTTGCACTAACTGCAGCTTCTGGAATGAGCACAAGGGAAGCCCATATACAGCACATTTCAGTAATCTAATCTTGACATACAGCCCCAAATTACCCTGAATGTATAACAACAACATTTTATTGCTCACCCTTCTCCAGCAGGTCCCAAGGCATATTAAAACATATTTTTTTTAATACTGAACAGATAAAACAAATCACATTCAAAGGAATTGGGTGGATCCTAAAACACACACATCTCAACAAAAACAAGAAGACACACTTCTGTGAGGAGGGAATTCCACAATCGAAGAGCTGCCCCAGGGAATGATCTGTCCTAAGCTATCAGCACCCAGAACTTCTGAGGGTGGCAGAACAACCAGAAAAGCCCCTCTGCTGATCTCAAGACCTGAGAGGGTCTGTAGGGAAGAAGGCAGCCTCTCAGGTATCTGAACACACCCTAGAACCCACCCAACATATCCTCCCATTGGATGCTTTTTACTCACAATATTTGCAGCTCTGACTTGCATCTCGTAGTTGTCCTGCTCACCTTGGGTTGCCCGAGAAACTTGGGTTTCTTCCTCAATCTACAGCAAATGTTAGAAACAAAGCTTTTACACTGGGTTCAACATCTTCCTTCCACTGTTCTGCAGAGAAAAACAGCCCTCTCACTATCCTCCATGAGATTTTATTGCATTCCCTCTGCCAGAGGTTCCAAACACTTTAGGCGAAAGCAGGCATGGGGAACATGTGACCCTTTAGATGCTGCTGGACTACAGCTCCCATCATCCCTGACTGCTGACTATGCTGCGTGGGGCTGATGGGAGATGGAGTCCAAAATCATCAGGAGGAGCCACTGGTTCCCCAACTCCGCCATAGAAGAAGCAACACCCCCAACTAGTTAAATGGAGGCTTCTCATTCAATCCTTCTTATAGGAACATTTAGGCCTCCCTTCTATTCTATAAATTTGAAGCAGTATTATACCACTTTACACAGTCATGGCTTCTCCCAAAGGATTTTGGAAACTGTAGTTTCTTAAGGGCACTGACAGCTTTTAGGAGACCCCCTATTCACCTCACTGCGCAACAATTCTCAGAGGGGTTCAACAATCAACCCCTCTTTACAGGGAGTTCTGGTAACTAAGCTCTGGGAGGGGACTAAATATCTCCTAACAACTTTTGACGCCCTTAACAAACTACAGCTCCCAGAATTCTTTGGTGGAAGTTATGACTGTTTAAAGTCATATCATAGGGCTTTAAATCGAATGTGAGAATGTGGCTGCAGATTTCCCCCAGCTTTGACTTAAAGCAATGATGAGGTAATATTTTTATGTTCCAATTAGGTAAGCAAAAACTTTGAGTTTGGATGGAAGAAAGAATACCCATAACATGAGGTCCCGCCACCCACCCACAAGTAATCTTCTCATACCTTTGCAGTTTTGACTATTTCTGTGAAGTTATCCATGATAGACTTGATGTCATCTTTCAGCCTCTTGTTGTAAGACTGAAGGAGGGTTTCCTTGCTCTGGGGGAGCACGCGCTGCTGCGGCATTGTGGTGGCAAGGAGAGAATCTTAGCTGCTCACCAAGAAAGGTCAGAAAGAGTTACAACTAAACAACAATTGAAAGTCAAAGCTTTATTACATATATTTCAAGACAACAGTATTGAATGAATAAGCCATTCATTACAAGCAGTGAGTTGCAACATAACCAGACACTGGAAAGAGCTTTCTAGCACAGTAGACAATTGGTACAAAACAGTCTGGAAACAGCCCTCCTTGACAGAGTAATAAATAAACCATGGTTGACATAATAACAATATATTTTTTATTTGGATGCCGCTCATCTGACTGGGTTGCCCCAGCCATTCCAGGAGCCTCCCAACAAAATAGTAAAATGATAAAGTATCAAATCCAGGGACGCGGGTGGCGCTGTGGGTAAAACCTCAGTGCCTAGGACTTGCCAATCGTATGGTCGGCGGTTCGAATCCCCGCGGCGGGGTGAGCTCCTGTCATTCGGTCCCAGCTCCTGCCCACCTAGCAGTTCGAAAGCACCCCTAAGTGCAAGTAGATAAATAGGTATCGCTTTCTAGCGGGAAGGTAAACGGCATTTCCGTGTGCTGCGCTGGTGCTGGCTCGCCAGAGCAGCTTCGTCACGCTGGCCACGTGACCCGAAAGTGTCTCCGGACAGCGCTGGCTCCCGGCCTCTTAAGTGAGATGAGCGCACAACCCTAGAGTCGGACACGACTGGCCCGTACGGGCAGGGGTACCTTTACCTTTACCTTAAAGTATCAAATAGTAAAAACTTCCCTAAACAGGACTCTCTTTAGATGTCTTCTAAAAGTCAGATAGTTGTTTATTTCCATGACATCTGAAGGGAGGGCATTCCACAAGGTGGGCACCACTATTGAGAAGGCTCTCTGCCTGGTTCCCTGTAACTTCACTTCTCACAGTGAGGGAACCACCAACAGGCCCTCATTGGTTGATCTCAGTGTCTGGGCTGAAAGATGGTAGGGCAGACACTCCTTCAGGTATACAGGGCCAAAGCTGTTTAGGGCTTTAAAGGTCAGCATCAACACTTTAAATTGTGCTTTGAAATGTACTGGGAGCCAATTTAGATCCTTTAAGACCGGTGTTATATGGTCCCAGCGGCTGCTCCCAGTCACCTATCTAGCAGCCACATTCTGGATTAGTTATAGTTTCCGAGTCATCTTCAAAGGTAGTCCCACGTAGAGCGCATTGCAGTAGTCCATGTGGGAGATAACCAATGCATGCACCACTCTAGTGAGACAATCTGCAAACAGGTAGGGTCTCAGCCGGCATACCAGATGGAGCTGGTAGACAGCTGTCCTGGACACAGAACTGACCTGTGCCTCTATAGATAGCTATGAGTCCAAAATGACTCCCAGGCTGCGCACCTGGTCCTTCAGGGTCACAGTTACCCCATTCAAGGGGGTCCCCTACACCTATGTGTTCCCTGCCCCCCCCCCAAGAACAGTGTACTTCTGTCTTGTCGGGATTCAACCACAATCCATTAACCTCCATCTACCCTCCAACCACCTCCAGACACTCACACAGGACCCTCACTGCCTTCACTGGTTCCGATTTAAAGGAGAGGTAGAGCTGGGTATCATCTGCACACTGGTCAACACCCAGCCAAAACCTTCTGATGATCTCTCCCGGCTATCTCATATAGATGTAGAAAAGCATGGGGGAGAGGACAGAGCCCTGAGGTACACCACAAGTGAGAGCCCAGGGGTCTGAACATTCATACCCCAACACCATTTTCTGGACACAGCCCAGGAGGAAGGAGCAGGACCACTTTATAACAGTGCCCCCTGCTCTAGATGGCCCAAAAGGATATCAATGCTTCAGGGGGGGGGGGACGACTCAATTTGCAACAGATCCCAACAGTTTCTCCATCAACTGCACATCTCCATGACCCACCTCAAAATGCATGCATTACAAAATACATACCCACTGGTCACATTCGAGCCTATTTTGCTTCATTAGCCTTAACCAACTTGGTGCCCTCCAGAAGTTTAGGTCTACAACTCACATCAGTCCCAACTCTGTGATAGACTTCCTCAGCATAAGGCAGCTTCCTATTTATTTAGGGCCACAAATGCTGGACTGCTACATTATTATTTAGAGGAAAGGACTATAGCTCACCCAACCTGGGAGAGCTGTTGTTAGTCAGCGCAGACAACACTGAGCTAGATGGAGTAATGGTCCGACTCAGTACATGACAGCATCTTACTCAAACCATCCCTTTTAGATCTGGAACCTTATTTCTGAAGAAGGTCCTCATTTCGTGGAGAGCTGGGAGAGTGCAACCCTGGAGAGCCACTGCCAGTCAGTGCGGGTCACATTAAGCTAGATGGACCAGCTTTCTGACTTGCTATGATGGGAATCATAAATCCCAAAACCTTAGAAGCCAACAAGACGGAGAAAGGCTGATCTGAACTCGCCCAGCGCTCAACAAACGAGACTAAGGGGTGCATCACCCCCTGTTTAAGAAGCCTTCCACCCGCAATCGTGCTGCATTACTCCGCGCACCAATTCAGAAAAGTTTCAGCCTTTCTCCCGCCGGAGTAGTAAACACACCTGTCACTGAAAGCACAAGAATGCATTTGAAAAGTGAGAGAAGTCCGGTGCATCGCTCTCCTGCTCTGCAGTCACAAAAGAAGTCTAAATAAAGAGGTCGATTATCTAACAAATAAATATTAGTATCTCAGTATCTTACTCAATACATGTAATCCTCTTACAGACAGGCGGCCATTTTTCCTTTTTCTCTTGCGAACGGTTCCTCCTTCACTGGCTACGTCCAGCCCATGGGGCGGGGAAAACGTTTCCTCCTCCTCCTCCCGAAGCTCCTCCAACATCCCATAATCCTTCGCCTCTTCCTCACAGGGTCTATCAATAGAGCGCCGAGCCGTTCACAAAGGGCCGTGGGCTAGTTCCGCCTTCCTCTCCAGCCCAGGTAAGTGACCAGCTCACGAGCCACGCGTAGTGCGCTTTTGCGATTCCTCCAAGAGAAGTGCACGCGTTGAGGTGAACCACACGGGTTGCAGCGCCTTCTTTGCACGCCCTGCGATCCCGGTTTAGGGGAACACGTGCCAACCACTAAAAAGCCTTAAGGGGGTGGATCTCCGCCAACTGCTCACTGGCCAGCCCTACACAGGATGGGAGATCTCGAATAGAGTCGGTTTGCCTTACGCCTACACATGAAATGATCTCTCCTTCCCGTGAGCGGCCAGCATGTGTTGGTTCGCACGTGGCGTTAGACGAGCGTACAACCTCTGTACATAAGTTGTTTAGCTGCACGCTCCTAGGGTATTCATATTTTCTTGTTTGGGAAACTGTGTACACAGTAGTTGATCAGTGCACTCTACACGCAAGCGCTTGTGCGTGCGTAGAAACAGCTCTCTTTAATGTGTAACCCTGCACACGTGTTTGCTGGAAAGTAAAATTTAGCTGGCTGATGTGACACGTGGGGGCTGTTCACCCGTTCTGCTTGGCAGGGGGTTGGACTCGATGGCCCTTGTGGTCTCTTCCAACTCTATAATTCTATGATTCTATGATTCTAAACAGATGTACAATTTGGGGATGCCCATGTGTACAAATTAGTTAGGTCTGCTCTTGAACAACCATTCACATGTGATATTAAGGAGTGTACAATCTGTATACAATAGCTTTACAAGCCAACAGATGTACATTTTATATTTTCCTGACTTGTAAATATCAATCCATGAGTCTCCTTCAGTTTACTCATGTCATTGAATAAGTTCTCTCTCTCATTAAGCAGGATGAAAAGCGAGTATGCAGACGTGGCCCCATGAGTTTTGTCGACGTAGCAGAAGCAGCCTCAGACAGCATTCTGGGTAGAAGTTTCGAAGGGAGGATGATCGGAATGAACAAGACATCTTTGACTTAGAGGCACATTCCCCCTGCGAGACCATCCTACGATTTTATTTTAATTTTTGGTTTATTTACTTTTAACTTTTACCTTCACGAGACTTTGATCCCACAATGGCCAGTTTAGTCAACAAAGACTCTTACCTGCAGAAATTGGCCAAGAAAATTTGCACCCAGGAAGCCCCTGAGCCACGAAAAAGGAAATTTGGTACAATTATCTGATGCTGTCGTTTACTTCTCTAGAGCAGGGGTTTTTGTAGTAGTGCAGCCTCCTTGGTTATTGTAATTATTTTCATTTATTTATTTCACAGGATTTATATACTGCTTGTGATGAAACCTCAAAGTGGTAGTACTTAATGTTTTCCCTTATTTTAACCACAGCTCATTTTAGATTATAATCTGCTCAGGAAAGGGTCCTGATGCCACAATGGAATGACAGTAGTGTGTTTTGAAAATGCAACTTGGAAAAATTCAGCTGTCTTGTCTTGGTGCTTCCTGAAGACCTCCAGAAGTTGCTGGACTACAACTCCCATCATTCCTGATCAGCCATACTGGCTAAGGTTGATGGGAGTTGGAGTCCAGTAACATCCGGAGGGCGTTCTAACATGTACCGTATTTTTCGCCCTATAGGACGCACTTTCCCCCCTCCAAAAATGAAGGGGAAATCCCGTGTGCGTCCTATGGGGCGAATACAGGCTTTCGCTGAAGCTTGGAGAGCGAGAGGGGTCAGTGCACACCGACCCCTCTCACTCTCCAGGCTTCAGGAAGCTATCAGCAAGCCTGGGGAGCCCACGGGAGTTCCCGCAGGGCTCCCCACCCTGAGGATAGCAGCCTGCCGCCTGGCGCGCTTCGAGCAGACATCGGCCAGCCCCACAAGCTCAGGGACAGCTGGGAGGCGCAGCGCCGCCATCCCGCTGTTCCCCGACCTGGTTTTTTTGGGGGGGGAAATAAAGGGAATTTTCCCCCCTTTATTTCCCCCAAAAAAAACTTGGTGCGTCCTATGGGACGGAGCGTCCTATGGGATGAAAAATACGGTATGTTCTTAGGCATTTACAGTGGACGCTCGGGTTGTGAATGTGATCTGTGTGGGATGCACGTTTGCAACCCACAGTGGTGCGTCTGCGCACGCACGGGATTTGGCGCTTCTGCGCATGCGCGACCACCAAAACCCGGAAGTAACCCATTCTGGTACTTCCTGGTTTCGGCGATCCGTAACCCGAAAAAATACAACCTGAAGCGGCTGTAACCTGAAGTATGACTGTATTCCTTGCAGAAATGTTTGCGCAGCATCTTGTCAACCAGATTGCAAAATATTTTCCTCTCTTTGTTTAATGAAGTCTTGTGTCTCTGCCTTCAAATATTCCCAGGAACTGGACTGGGAGACGATAGCACCCAGCCAAAGAAGAAGAGGAAGAAGAAACAGAAGAAGCAAGGCAAGATAGTGGGCACCTCTCTGGGCAAGCAGACAGCACCTGGGGGCAGCCAAGCATCACCAGCCAAGCCAACAAATGCCAGTATTCAGAAATCTGGCCCAGTTATCCATGCTGCACCCAGTTCCAGTGGATCTCAGAATACTGGGGGGAAAGGGGACAGAAGCCAAAACGATGTTGCAGGTGAGAGTGTTTCTACAGCCAGTCAGTTAAGCTACTGGGCTGGTTTCTCACATAACTCTAAGCAATGGTTTAGTAACCCATATTTTAGCATTATGTGTGAACCAGGCCACTGAGTTTAGCTGAGTTGAGTTTAGCAACAATTTGGGTTGGGACACAGGTCATGTGTTTTCTCCTGTTTCCCCTTACAGGTGGTGACAAGAGCACAGCCGGCTCATTTTCAGCCATGAATCTCTTGCGGCAGAGACTGCACGAGAAGATCCAAGAAATCTCTGGCCAGGTAAGATCAGCACCCTCCTTTAAAATGTTGTCAAGATGTGGAGAAAGCCTGGAGAATCCAAAGCCAATTTTAGCCTGTAGGCATATGCCAGCTTAATTTGGGAGCAAGCCTTGTTTAGGGCAGTGGAACTTGCTCCTGATTAAACACCCACAGAATTGCACTGTTAGATGTGTGGTGGAAATATTCCCACGCCTCTAGTATTCTGGTTCCAGTTGATATTATACTGGCTTCTGTTCTACCTTGATTTGAACTAAAACAGTTCACCCATCTTTGGAGGCCAGATTTTGGAGGATGTGATGGGGGGTGGTTGATGTATAATAGGGGTGGGGATGTTGAACAGCCAGCTCCCATCAGCCCCAGCCAGCGTTGCCAGTGGTCAGGGATGGTTAGAAACATCTGAAGGGCTACAGTTGAATGTATAAATATAACACACTCTTCAGTCAGGCCTGTTTGTACTTTGTGATTCTGTTCAAACATAGCATGGGTGAGAAATATTTGGGTGGAAAAAAATCAGCTTTTTAATAATCTTAGCTTTACTGCTTTCACTCTAAAAAGCAAGTTTATAGATCACATGGCTGAAAATATAAGCTTATAGCAATGCATTCTAAGCTTCCAGTGTCTGATGCACCTTACCCCTCCCCATGAGAAAGATAGGCAGTGATCCTATGATAAGCATAAGCCTAAGTGAACAAATGAAGAACCTTTCTGTTGGTTCAAGGAGAGAGAGAGAAAGGTACAGTGGTGCCTCACAAGACGAAATTAATCCATTCCGCGAGTCTGTTCGTCTTGCGGTTTTTTCGTCTTGCGAAGCACGGCTATTAGCGGCTTAGCGGCTATTAACGGCTTAGCGGCTTTAAGAAAAAGGAAACAAACTCGCAAGAACTCGCAAGACGTTTCGTCTTGCGAAGCAAGGCCATAGGGAAATTCATCTTGCGGAACGACTCAAAAAACGGAAAACTCTTTCGTCTTGCGCGTTTTTCGTCTTGCGAGGTACCACTGTATATAAAAATGAGAATTCCTGGATACCACAATCCAAGTTTGGGGCAAGTACCATATTTTTCGCCCTATAGGATGCACTTTTCCCCCTCCAAAAATGAAGGGGAAATGTGTGTGCGTCCTATGGGGTGAATGCAGGCTTCAGGAGAGCCCCAGCGCCAGCCCTACAAGGTTGGGGGACAGAGGGAGGCAGAACGCCACCATCCCGCTGTCTCCCGAAGTGGTTTGGAGGCTGACGGCGGGGAGACCCCGCTGTCAGCCCCGCAAGCTCCGGGGACAGTGGGGAGGCGCAGCGCATCTCCCCGCTGTCCCTGGACCTGATCTGAAGGCGGGCGGCGGGGAGAAGAGCGCTTCTCCCCGCTGCCTGCCCCACAAGCTCCAGGACAGCGGGGAGGCGCAGCGCGTCTCCCCGCTGTCCCCGGACCTGATCTCAAGGCGGGCGGCGGGGAGCAGAGCGCTTCTCCCTGCTGCCTGCCCCGCAAGCTCCGGGGACAGCGGGGAGGCGCAGCGCGTCTCCCCGCTGTCCCCGGACCTGATCTCAAGGCGGGCTGCGGGGAGAAGAGAGCTTCTCCCCGCTGCCGGCCCCACAAGTGCCTGGGGGGGAAATAATTTTTTTTCCTTTATTTCCCCCCAAAAAAACTTGATGCGTCCTATGGGCCGGTGCGTCCTATGGGGTGAAAAATACGGTACTCTTTGGTAAGAGAACACCAGCAGAGATTTGAAATAGCAAAATACACAACAAAGTAAAGTATGGAAATAAAGGTTTTTAGCCTTTTAAAATATGGCACTTAAAGTAAGTCCCAAAGTTTCCCTCTTTCAGTAGCTTTGAAAAAGAACACATTTGGCAAATTAAAAAGTTTACTTACAACCTCTCCAAATGACACATTCATGTGCTTTTCCATACAGCATCCAGAAAAAGCTGCACAGGCAGTAAAATGTGGCTTAATTACAGTGGTGGAAGTTCCTAAATCATTGGTATAGGAAGAGTGACTTGTGAAAGCTGAGCAACCACCATATCGTCTTACACCTGAGCTGCTCATGTAAACTGGGAGAGAACAAAGCCTTGATTATCCAGTCTCTCCCAAAGTGAGCTAAGCACATTGATTGTATGAGGCTAGTTATCCCACAATTCCAATAATATTTGCAGTATTTAGGTTTTTTCTGTAAACGTGTAATATATAGATAGTGTGTGTGTGTGTGTGTGTGTGTGATGAAACTGAGATTGATCCAACACTGTTTAGTTAATAAATAGTGACAATTCTAAGAGTACTCAGGATGGAAAAATTTTAAGAGATGTGACATATACAAATTATCCCTTTAAAATTACTATTATTATTATTATTATTATTATTAGCTACAGAGAAATTAGCAGAGCAGTTCTATAATACTGTCTTCAAAGTATGTCCCACTGAGTTCAATGGGGCCTACTCTTGGGTAAGTAGGTTCAGAATTGTAACCTAAATTTTGTTTTCCAGATTAAGTCCACAAGGTATCAGGGTCTTGAGTGTACATCCTCCTGCTATTAAGATGGATTTTATGGTTGTTTTGTAGGAATAAATTGGACAGGTTGAAGCAGTTTCCATTTTGGGGGTCAATAGTGATTTATAAATCATGCATAAAAGTATTTTGTCCCCCCACCCAATATTCTGATTGTGGCATCCAGTAATGTATAATTACATTGTTAGTCTTCCAGCTGAAATTCTCTTGAAGGAAATAATCCTTGCTGGCTTTCCTGCTTTTAAATGTAATGGTAAAGATAATACAGTGACCAGATTTACAATGATATATATGTTAGTGCTCTTTTCTAGGCACTGTCTTTTTAGCTTAAAAAGTTCACTTTCCTCTTTTGAACGATTCCTCTTTCTTTTCAACTTGCTGTTTCTTAACAGGGAAACAGCAAAGAGTTGTCCCCAGCAGTGTTGGAGAAGAGGCAACGAAGGAAATACGAGAAGGAGAGAAAGAAACGCCGTAGAAAAGAGTTGAGGATGAAAGAAAAAACAGAGAAGAAGGAGGCAGAGGAGGCTTCAGCAGCCACTTCAGAGCCCCAGGCCCCAAAGAATGACACCAAGGTTGAGATCGTCTTCAATAAGGTTGAAGTCCATGAGGAAGGGCTTAGCAAAGCGGAAAAGAGGAAGGCGCTGAAAGGCAACATTACTCCACTGACAGGGAAGAATTACAAGCAACTCCTGAGCAGATTGGAATCTCGGAAGAGTAAGCTGGAAGATCTGAAAGACAAGGATGAGGGGAAAGCCAAGGAGCTGGAGGTGAAGATGAAGTGGACAAATGTCCTGTACAAGGCAGAAGGGGTCAAAATCCGCGATGACGAGGACCGGCTGAAGGCGGCCCTGAAGCGGAAGGAGAAGCGCAAGGCCCAGCGCCAGAGGCAGTGGGAGAAGCGGACTGAAAACGTAGTGAACAAAATGCAGCAGCGGCAAGACAAGCGCCGCAAGAACCTCCAGAAGAGAAAGATGGCCAAGGTGGAGAAGAAGAAAGCCAAGGCTCGCAAAAAGGGTCGCATCCTGCCCGAGGACCTGAGCAAAGCCAAAATTAAATAAATCAGGCTAGTGGACCATTGGAACCCACTCCAAGGCAGGTGCTCACAGGGCTCATTAATAAAAGCTATTTTGTAGTGGAACATCTGAAATTCTTTATATCTAAATCTCCTTGCTTGTGAGATGACTTGGAGTCATCAGGCTGTGCAGCTAGACCAAGAAGAGGGAGCTGCTACACTTGAGATGCAAAAGAGATATATTTCCACAAGACTGTTTCTGTGGTCATACAACCCTGAGCTATACCAGTTGATCAAGTGGATCTTTTCATCCCTCTCCCTGAGTCAGGATAAGAGAACCTTCAGTCTGGGTGCTAAATGTGGCCTTCAAAACCTATCTTCCAGACCCCCTGGCACAGCTTAACACCCTCCTTGAATATTTTCTACCTTTAACTGTGCTATGTCTTTTTCCCTCCTTGAGTAAAATGTGTATTCATTGCTCCCCTCCATTTTTGCTTTTGCCCTGCCCATCAACTGGCATACAGCCCCTTGAAAATATCCCAGAAAGGAACACAGCCCTAAGGCTGACAAATGTATTTTTTGTGAAGAAATTTCACAAAATCTCATCAACAGGAGCTCAGGAAGGAAGCAGATGAATTTAATATCATAACAATAATGGCATGCACAAAAGTTGAATGTTATCTTGAAAATACTAATTCCAGAAGTTAATAAACAGTACCACTATTCCATAAACCAGTCAATTTGAGATTTATAATAGCTTTTTGTGAAATAAGTTTGTGCAGTCCTTTTTGTGGTGGTTCCAGAGTTTTCAGGTATGAGGCAATACACATAACTTCAGTTAGTAAGTTTAATACTGTTTGCAAATCCTCTGTTTTTTATTTCATTTTCATTTCAACTTTTCAATAATGCATAAGATTTATTTTTTCATCTGTAGTTAGATGTTAATCTGTTAAATAACCAAAATACTGTTCCAAAAGTGGCTTATTTTAGAACAGACCCCAAAAGTGGGCATAAGATCAACTTGGGAGGTGTGGTATCTTCAATATATATTTGATGAGTTTATAGTATTTAGCCTATGTAGTGTAGGAGATAACTATTATTTATTTAAATAGGTATATATTTGAAATTTGCATTAATCCAAATTAGGTGGAAAGAAATTATGAAAGGAAAACATAAAGCTGAAGGAGTGTCTTTTATTCGCAATTGGCAAACACTGATTTAAATCTCTATTACTTAAAGGTTGGGGTAAACCCTTTTATAAATAAAAATCCCACTTTTATAGGGGATAGAGCAGCTCCCCTATGAGGAAAGGTTGCAGCATTTGGGCTTCTTAGTCAAGAGAAAAAGCGAGTAAGAGGAGACATTACTGAAGTATATAAAATTGTGCATGGAGGTAAAAATGTGGGCAAAGAATATTTCTCAGTCTCATAACACTAGGAAGTCATGGACATGAAGCTGAATGCTCGTGTTATAGGAAAAAACTGCTCCAAGCACCCATATAGAGTCCTTAAGTGGGTTCCCTATCTGTAGGAAAAAATAATAGGCCAATCAGAGAGTATTGATAAGCAAAGCAGCTAGTAAGCCTGATATTTATTAAACTGTTGCGTGCTCACTTCTTCAGATATCTGAAGACATCCTTCAACTAAGTGCACATTTAAAATATGAATAGAATGCAAGCCTGTGACCTGTATTCAGGAATTCAGTAGTTATCATAATGAAAGAGTGGCCAGGATGCCCAGGTAATCAAATCAGGTAACCTGGCAGACAGGAAGAAACACCACACCCAGATTTCCACCCCTTCTCTGGTGTATTAAGGGGGTGGTCTTGGGCTACACCCCTTCTGTGATGTATGTATGATGTTTCTGGGGGTGGTCTTGGACTCCAGGGTGGGCAGTTTAAAATGTCTGTATAAGGGCTTGGGCGCATTGCTAGGGTTCCCTCCCCCCCTACTGTGGGGGGGAGCACCCTGTTACAACAGCTTTAATAAAGATCTGGCTTACTAGCTGCTTTGCTTCTCAATACAGTGGTACCTCAGGTTAAGTACTTAATTCGTTCCGGAGGTCCGTTCTTAACCTGAAACTGTTCTTAACCTGAAGCACCACTTTAGCTAATGGGGCCTCCTGCAGCCGCACCGCCAGAGCACGATTTCTGTTCTCATCCTGAAGCAAAGTTCTTAACCTGAAGCATTACTTCTGGGTTAGCGGAGTCTGTAACCTGAAGCGTATGTAACCTGAGGTACCTCTGGTTGGTCTCTGTTATTTTCTCCTACTCCTACAAAAGGACTCTCTGTATTGGTTCTTGGGTACCCCATAAGGGAAAAGGAGCAGTTTTTTCTCATAATAGTTTCCCTTGTACATTTATGAACGTTTACAGTATTTTATATTTGTGACCTTAGAATTCTTATAACACTGGAGAATTCAGGGCTGGTAAAAGAAAATACTTATTCACATAGTGCGGACTGGAATTACCGTAACTCCCAGATGAGGTAGTGAAGACCACCACCTTGGATGGTTTTGAAAGGACTGATAAATTCATGGAGGATAAGGCTATCAGTGACTCTTATCCACCATGGCTATGTTCTGGCTCCAGTTATTGGCCCCCTTTGGTCTGATCCAGCAAGGCTTCCATTCTTATCAAAATTCCCCTTGATTGGACAAGAAGCTTTTCTTATCTGCATCTGTAAGTTCACAATCAAGGCATTAAAGAAGTACAGTGGTACCTCGGGTTACATATGCTTCAGGTTACAGACACTGCTAACCCAGAAATAGTACCTCGGGTTAAGAACTTTGCTTCAGGTTGAGAACAGAAATTGTGCCGCCACGGCGCAGCCGCGGGAGGCCCCATTAGCTAAAGTGGTGCTTCAGGTTAAGAACAGGTTCAGGTTAAGAACGGACCTCCGGAAGGAATTAAGAACGTAACGAGAGGTACCACTGTACCCATCTCCTGTTGCTTGTCCTAAGCCCCTGGTATGGATAGACTGCCTCTGAAAATGGAGTTTTGATTTTGCCACCAGGTGGGGCCTGTGATCTCATTTTATAAGGGGATGCAAAACAATTTCTCCCCAGTTACCCAAGCAAATCCCCTCCATAAATTGTGGGTGCCCACCTGTGTCCTGGCAAAAACACAGGTATACTAATGAAATCTGCCAGACAGCTCTGCGGCTGGTGTGTGGTCTGTTTTGCTACTTCCCATCTTTTTAAAAACAACACGTTTTTACAATCTCCCCCCCCCATAAAAAAATGGAAAGGTGGTAACCTTCAATGCAGGGCATCTTGAATTGAAAATCAGGATTCAAAATGCAGAAGCATCTTGACGTTATTCTAAGTTTTAAAAGGATTCAAAGTCGGAAAGGTTCTGTACATGCTCGGACTCTTATTTACCACGCAATATTCTGGTGCGGGAAATTATGGAGGAAAACAACTATAACAACTAGTACTCTATAAAACGCTGTTATCGCTGTTTCTAACAAGATTACTGTATAAGTGACCAGGACACAATGACGAACTCGTAAGACAAAAACAAGCCCCTTCCGCTTGTAATTTTTTTTTAACTGCTTTCCGCGTCTCTATGGCAACAACTAGTCACCGGAGCGGCCATGTTGAATCCCGTCGAGTCCCGCGAGAGAACAACACGCACTTTCTCCCTTCCTCTTCCCTGCTCTTGATAGTCACCATGGCAACCAAAAGACGCCGTTCTTGGCCTAGCTGCCTTGAGGCGGCTTTTAGGACTGGCTTTCCAAGGGTTCCTCAGGTAAGGTTCGCTGTCAGGTGAGAGAGGGGCAACGGCGGGAAGAGATGAGTTGAAGAGGAGAGCCCCCCCCATACGTTACAATGAGTTGCGATCCTTTCCTTTGCCCTAAGGGGGAAAGTAGCCACACGCCCAGCTAAGCATTCTGGGAGAGCAGCACATGGAACGAATCCGTCCCTCCCATCACATTTAGTTTGGATCTCAAATGTATCCCTCGTGGCAGGACCTGATGCGAGCCACAAAAGCCATTTTTCTCCTCTCCCAAACAGGACTTGGGGGGGGACCCCACTTTTGGTTATTGCCTAATTGCATTTGATGATTTGCATGAATAAGTGCTGTAAATAAATTTGCACAATTAAATGCAATCATTAATTTTATAAATAAATGACAGTTTTGTTTAAAATTGCTCAGGGCACTGGCACCCAGATAGGTAGATGGCAGATAATGGGGAGGGAGTCCACAGTTGCAAAAAAGACTACAGCTATAATATCATAAAACCCCACTGAAATACACTGGCATTTACTGCTGATACGTATATGAGTCAGTTTGAGGTGCCATGCAATTACAAAAAAGTCTTGTTCACAGCAGTATCTCCCCCACTCGCCATTCCCAACATCACTCAAGGAATGACACCAAACCATTCAATTATTTCTTTCTTTCTCTTTGCATTTTCCTTTTTCTCAGCTAACCCAAGAAAAAGTTCAGCAGCAAACCAATCGAGCGCCTAGGAAAAGTCTGCAACATGACCCTAGTGGGGGTGTCCCGTGTCGTCCCCAGTGGGAAAGTCTACAGACAGATATTTGATGATGAGGTACAGCAATGACAGAAGCTAGAAGACCTGATTGGGCTGGGGCGGGGGTGGTGGGGAATAGCATCCCTTGAAGCAGGGATGGGGAAATGTAGGCACAGAACTCTCCCTGGTCTACACCTCCTCTCCCTAGGCCACACCCCTGTCCAGCTTTGGTTAGTAGATCTGCAGATTAGTAGATCTACAGGTTCTAGTAAAACACACACACACACAGTAGATCCTGCAAGCCTTCGGTTTGCCCACCACCAGACTTAAACTCCAGCAGAGGCAGTTGCAAAGTTGGGTTAGAGCAGTCCTTGCAAACCTAGTGCTCTCCAGGTGTTTTGGACTCCAGTTCTCATCAGTCCTAGCCAACACAGGGTGAAGGCTGCGTGAAATTTGTGTCCTAATTCTTTGTAGGATGTCTTGCACAGGATCACTTGGGGAGTATCTTGTTCATTATGGTCTGTATCAACCATTTTAAGATAATACCCTCAAACCAATGTGAAAACATCTGGAGAGACTTCAAGTCCATAAACTTGTTCTAAGTAATGGTTCTAATTTCATGTTGCTATTAGACTTTTCCCAAGAAATGACAGGCTACCTGCTATTGTTGCAGTTCATTGTATTTTAAATTACATGTAAAAGCAATAAAACATATTCTAAAAGAAGAAGAAGACTTAACACATTTAAGCTTTTAGGGTGTGAAAGTCACCCAAAGTCTCTTTGGCATATTCTTCTCCCTGCTGGTCTCATATGCCTTCAGCTTGACTGAAGACAGTGTATACTTTCATTCGAGGAGCGACAGGGTTTGTTCAACCTGACACATCTCTGTACCAAGGCAAAAATGTGGCGAGTCCTTATCTGAGAGATGTTTGCAGAGGACGCAGCCTTGACAGTGCACTCCAAGGAAGCTTCACAAAGACACAAGCCTGCATGAAATTTGGCCATACCACCAGTCTGATGAAGACCAACATCCTGGGTGAGAACGCCGCCAACACTCCACGCATCAGCACTGGTGACCACACACTTGAGGTGGTAGGCAATTTTGTCTACCTGGGTTCCACTCTAACCAGCAACCTTTCCATTAATGCTGAGCTGGACAAGCATATTGGCAAGGCAGCTTTGGCAATGGCTTGCCTCTCCAAAGGGTATGGGAGAATGTGATGCTAGCATCTAATACCAAGATGAAGGTCTACCAGGTTTGCATGTTGAGCACGCTGCTGTTGCACACTGTGTGTTGACTTGTGGGCAACTTACAACTGCCAGGAGCAGTGCCTCAACACCTCTCACATGTGCTGCATCAGGAAGATTCTGGGCATCACATGGCAAGACAGAGTTTCAAACAAAGATGTGCTCTCCCAGGCCCACAATCCCAGCATGTACACATTCCTGTCTCAGCAACATCTACGCTGGCTTGGTCATGTCCACAGAATGGAAGATGGAAGAATCCCCAAGGACAGTGGTGTCCAAACTTTTTTCAAAGAGGGCCAGATTTGATGAAGTGAAGGGCCGACCCCGGGAAATAAACTGCTGCAGGGGCCAGATTAGGCCCCCAAAATGGACTTTCTACATGCCTGTCCAAGGATGTGCTCTGCCGGAAGCTGGTTTCATGAACCAGGCTTGTTGGCAGACCAACTCTCTGTTACAAAGATGTCTGCAAATGTGACAAGAAGGCTGGCAACATCAACCCTGTGTGGGAACTCCTTGCAGATGACTGCAGTGCCTGGAGACAGTCAATCTGGTCATGGGAGGAATGATCACTGGAAGGAGCACAGAGGGAAGAAACACCATAGTGCTTCTATAGTGGCACAGCCAGGCACCTTCATCTGCCCCAGCTGCAACAAAACCTGTCTCTCCCATATCGGTCTCTCTTCACCCACAAAGGCACACTCCTCTATTGTCTCCTAAGACAGATGAACGCCAACACAAGCTTTTGGGGACTCATGCTCACTTCATCACATAGGTGAATTGAAATCTTAGTATACATGTTTATAAGGGAGAAAATTGTAATGTGGGAGTTGTATGGCAAAATCTTTCCCCTTATTTTTTTGCATCTCATTGCCATTCAAACCCTGCCTTACAATTTTCTCCTTTATTCACTTGCCAACTTTCACTTCATTAACCTTGAACAAGATGCTTTAATTCTAGCTATTAAAAAATGACAACAATATATTATGAATAATTAAATCAGGGTGGGACTCATAAGTACTTAACTTTGCTTGGCAAGTGCCCTCTATTTCTGGTGAGTATAAGTATGCCCTCTTTCACCTTAAAGGAAGAAGTGTAATTATTTTTATTTTGGCTTTGGCTAGCTAAACCTTGTGCGCACTCTGGGAGAAGCGAGAAGCAAGATAGCCCAGCACAAGCTTCCGCAGATCCCAGGAACAATTCCGCTGGTGAGGGATGTGGAAACCTGCTCAGGCAATCGGTTTTTATCACATCGTCAGCAGATGTGGGTTGAGGGAATGCCCAATGATGACGTCACTGAAAATCCAGTGCAATACAAGTAAGGAACAGAGTTATGATGTTATTCTGTGCTGTCAGGCCTGTTGGCCAAATGTGGCCTCTCTACTTGACCCTTGGAACTTTTTCCAGGCCACACCCCTCACTCACCCTTACTTCAAATCCCAAGTGTTTTGACCTGACTGGAATGTGTTCTTGAACTCTAATAATGTCTCTTGCTTCAAGTTTCTCCCACTCTGTTTCTATTCCAGAGAGGCTGCAACACTGGCATTTTTAAAGACTCAAGAAAGTGAAAATGTTATTGCTGCCCGGGAAGTCCGAGGACTTGCTGAAGTCATAAGTAAATGTTTACCAATTTAATTCTGGCACCATAATCGGTGTTTTTAGTAAATGTGGTATCTTTCATTTATGCAGATTACCAGCTATACTATTGCAAAGTACTCTGCTTGGGGCTTCCTTTGAAGATAGCTCAGTAACCCGCAGCCAGTGCAGAACACTACTGCTCAGTTTTTGGCCAATACCTTGCGAGTTGCACTGGTGGCCACTGCATTCTCACACTCAGTTCAACCTGATGGTGATAGTCTTTAAAACCCAAAATTGTTTTGCTGATAGTAACACCTTGAACTTAGGCTGTTACCAAATGGGCCACCAGTGCAGATCTCTGAGCAGAAGTGTTATATGCTGACAGGGCATCCTATCAACAACCATGCTGCAGTATTCTGCACTAATTTTAGTTTCAAACCCACACAGAGTTGACTGCAGTAATCCAATCTTGAAGTCACCAATGCCTGAACTATTGTGGTCAAGCCCTCCCTTTTTATTGTCTGTAAGCCACTTATATGTTTTATTACAGTTAGTTAAATAAAAGAATGAGTAACTATGAACTTGTGCATAAAACTGAAGATGGAACCAAAATGTGGCAGGCTTCTTTAGCAGCATGAGAATGTCAGCTAACCCAGTGGTTTTGTAAAAAACCCCAAAACACATTGCTCTCTCTTTATGCTAGCCTGGCATGAGTTCTACAGCTGTGCAGACAGTCTAATCTCCCTCCCTCCCTCCCAGTTCCTGAGAAGAAAAACAGTGACATTGTGGAACGTATCTCAGAGAGCAGGAGGTGCCGTTACGAAGAGACGGTGGTGACGCTACGGCAGGAATTGGCACGTGTTGGAAAGGTAGGCAGCCCTCTTCACCACATTAGTGCATCACTATTGATAGTACTAGGGATGGGATAATCTGTCCATTTGCAATGTGAAGCCAATGTGGTGTAGTGTATACGAAGCTGATGAATCAGGAAATAGAATGGAAGATTAAACAGATGAGGCAAAAGACATTTGAATCAGCAAATAAGTGTGGAAAATTGTTGGCCTGGCAAATGAAAAAAGACAAAAACTTAACACTATTACAAATTTGGAAGTGGAAGGAAAGAATATACAGAACCCAGTGGAGATTAGGAAGTGTTTTCAGAGGTATTTTAAACAACTTTATACACAGGAGAAGCAGAAAGAAATGGACATTGATCGATTTTTGAAAATAAATGGACTACACAAAATCTCTCAGGAAAAACAGCTAATGTTGAACTACAAAATATCGGATCAGGAGGTGGAAGGGGCCATCCAGAACATGCAACTAGGTAAATCTCCAGGACCAGATGGTTTGACTTCAAGATATTACAGATTTTTGAAAGAATGGTTAATACAACCATTGAAGGAAGTCTGTAATGAAATATTGGAAGGGAGAAAGGCACCAGAGTCGTGGAAGGAAACCTATATTACACTTATACCAAAAACAGAGACTGAAAAGACACAGCTTAAGAACTACCTCCCCATATCGTTGCTTAATGTGGATTACAAAATTTTCGCAGATATTTTGGCTAAAAGATTAAAAAAGGTGTTAGCAGAAGAAATTCATAAAGACCAAGCAGGCTTTCTCCCTGGCAGACATTTGTCTGACAATACGAGGAATATAATTAATATTCTAGAAAAACTACAAGTGAATATCAATACTAAGGCAGTTTTGATATTTGTGGATGCAGAGAAAGCCTTTGACAACATTTCTTGGAGTTTTATGAAGAAGAATCTACAGGGGATGGGGGTAGGCCAAGGTTTTGAAAATGGTATAGGTGCAATTTATTCTGAACAAAAGGCAAAATTAATTGTGAATAATGTAGTGACAGAAGAGATTAAGATTGAGAAAGGGACACGACAAGGTTGCCCAATTTCTCCATTGCTTTTTATATCGGTCCTCGAGGTTTTGTTAAATATGATTAGAAAGGACCAAGAGGTTAAAGGTATAAAAGTGGGAGCTAAACAGTACAAACTGAAAGCATTTGCTGATGACTTAATATTGACTCTACAGGAGCCAGAATCTAGTACTAAAAGGGTATTGGAACTGATTCAAGAATTCGGACAGGTAGCAGGTTTTAAGTTGAACAAGATGAAAACTAAGGTTTTAGAGAAAAACTTAACTGTGAACGAGAGAGAGAAATTTCAGGAGGAGACAGGACTAACATTAGTTAAGAAAGTGAAATACTTAGGGGTTAACATGACTGCAAAAAATGTGAACTTATTTAAGGATAATTATGAAAAATGTTGGACTGAAGTGAAAAAGGATTTAGAAATATGGACAAATTTGAAGTTATCATTGTTAGGCCGAATCGCTGTGATAAAAATGAATGTGCTGCCAAGGATGTTGTTTTTGTTTCAAACATTGCAAATTTTGGATAAGATGGATTGTTTCAAGAAGTGGCAGAAAGATATTTCCAGATTTGTTTCCAGATATTTCCAGATTTGTTTGGCAGGGCAAGAAGCCTCGAATAAAATTTAAGATATTAACCGATGCTAAAGAAAGAGGTGGATTTGCCCTGCCAGACCTTAAACTTTATTATGAATCAGCTGCTTTTTGCTGGCTGAGAGAATGGCTGCTTCTTGAAAACACAGATGTGTTGGATTTAGAAGGTTTTAACAATGCATTTGGCTGGCATGCATATTTGTGGTACGATAAGGTAAAAGCACATAAAGCATTTAAAAATCATATTGTAAGAAAAGCTCTGTTTAATGTTTGGATAAGATATAAGGATTTGTTAGAAAAGAGAACTCCAAGATGGCTGTCACCAATGGAAGCGAAGGCACAGAAAAAATATGGAGGCCAAAAAATATGGAGGCCAAATGGCCAAAATATTGGGAAATTTTGGAACAAGATGGAGACAGAATAAAATTGCACAGCTTTGAAAAATTGAAAAACAAAGTACGAGATTGGCTCCATTATTACCAAATAATGGAGGCTTACAATTTGGACAAAAAAGTTGGTTTCCAGGTGGAAAAATCAAAATTGGAAACAGAATTGTTGGATCCAAAAACGAAGAATTTGTCAAGAATGTATAACTTGCTGTTGAAATGGAATACTCAGGATGAAACGGTGAAATCAGCTATGATTAAATGGGCACAAGATGTTGGACATAACATAATGATGGCTGACTGGGAACAGTTATGTCAGGGAACTGCCATCAGAGGCACGGGAGAAGGAGAGGGTCTCTGATTCTGCAGGGGAAGGTCTGAGCGCTAGAGGGAGACTCAGCCGGGAAGAAGGGGAAGAGAATGAGTGTAACACCAGGGATCAGGGAGAGCAACGGGACAGGGAGGTGCAGGGGCTCCAGGACTCTTCATTGGAAGTTAGTGAGGAGAGCCCAAGCACCCCACTGCCCACGCCCACCCTGCGCAGGAGACTCCCGCACAGTGAGAGGCGGAAACGATTGGGCGTCAAACAACTCTTATGTTGGCAACGCTTTAAGAAACGCCCACAGACAGATTCTACGAGTGACTAAGAGCACCCACGCTGAGATGGGCTGCGCAGTCCGGAGGGTTTAACCAGGCAATCCGATGCTCAAACGGAGCAGGATTACGCACGAGTAACTCCCAACCATTACAAGTTATGGACCACAGGTATGAAATTCACGGCATGTAATGCCTTAAGAGAAAATTTAATGAAAATGATTTATAGGTGGTACATGACACCAGTCAAGCTTGCAAAAATTTACCATTTGCCCGACAATAAATGTTGGAAATGTAATGAGACTGAAGGTACATTTTTTCACCTTTGGTGGACATGCCCAATGATTAAGACATTCTGGGAGATGATTTATAACGAAATGAAAAAGATATTTAAATATACTTTTCTGAAGAAACCAGAGGCCTTTCTCCTGGGCATGGTCGGCCAATTGGTGCCAAAGAAGGATAGAACTTTTTTTATGTATGCAACAACAGCAGCAAGAATACTCATCGCGAAGTATTGGAAGACACAAGATTTACCCACCCAGGAAGAATGGCAGATGAAGTTGATGGACTATATGGAACTGGCGGAAATGACTGGCAGAATCCGAGACCAGGGAGAAGAATCGGTGGAAGAAGACTGGAAAAAGTTTAAAGACTATTTACAGAAATACTGTAAAATTAAGGAATGTTAGAAAAATGTTGGAATGAAGTTATATGGCTTTAGTAGAAATGTTATAAGGAATTAAGTATAGATAGATTAATAGAGTATTAAAGGGAAAAATAAGGTTAGAATGTGTTAAGATAATTATAGGATAGAAAACAGGAAGATGGAAAGGAATTGCTGAAACAATTAATAGAAGTGGAATACAAAAAGGGAGGTGTGAGGAGGTCATGGAAATAAGTGAATGAAAGATAAGATATTGAAATTGGATTGTGTTTTAAATGGTTTTTGTTTTGTTTTGTTAGTTGTTTGTGTTAGTGTTTTGTAGTGTTTTTTGTATTGTATTGTATTGTTGTATTGTGTTTTTTTTGTTTTCTGTAGTGTTGTGTTTAAATGGTTGAAAAATTAATAAAGATTATTTTTTTTAAAAAATGTGGTGTAGTGGCGTGAGTGCTGGACTAGGACCTGGAAGACTAGGGTTCAAATTTATCCACTTGGCCATGGAGGTCTCTGAGTGACCTTGGGCTAGGCACTCACTTATGTGACATATTTTTCTAATACATACATATTTGATGCACATTGTTTCGTCCAAGCCTTGTTTCATCCAAGCGTAACATAACTCACAGGGTTGTTGCTGTGAAGATAAAATGGGAGAAGGAGAACCATGTACATCACATTGAGCTTCTTGGAGGAAGGTTGGGATATAAATGTAATAAAATAAAATTCAGTTCTCTCCGTTTCTCATTTCTTCCTATTTTAAATTCAGTTTTTCACTTTTTGCAACAATTTGTGAATCTTTGCTTTAAATCCTCGTGAAAATACACTACTGCTTTAGTACAGATCTCTCCAAATGTTTTTTGTTCAGTTTTGACTATATAGTTTTATGCAAGAAATTCCCCCTTATGTGCATTTTCATTTTATTTTTCATTTTTTGTGACACCTTTTTCTAATACATACATATTGATGCACATTGTTTCGTCCAAGCCTTGGTAAGTGTTACCCATCAGATCATCTTCTCTGTTTCAGGAAATGGAGGTGTGTTTCTTGAAGCCTGGGAAGCTATTTCTGACCAAGCTGTCAGAATCCGATCGCACCATTGAGTCCCTTTTCCAAGATTCCTCTGAGAACCTCCACTTGGAGACTTACACCATGGAGGTGAGGGAGTGCCTCGCAACTCAAACTCAAACAGGGCTTGAAGGCTGCCTGCCACCTTTTCTTGCCGCTCTGGCTGATACCTCTGGTCACCCTAGATCCTCACTGCTTAGCAACGGGGATGAAGGGCCTGGCAGTCACTGTGGGTAGCAGAATAAGGCATGCTGGAGATAGGAACATAGGAAGCTGACATACTGCATCATCCCTTTGACTCATTCAGCTCAGTATTGTCTTCACTGACTGGCAGCGGCTTTTTGCGGTTTCAAGTTGGAAGTCTCTCCCAAACTTACCTGGAGATCCCGGGGCTTGAACCTAGGAACATGGAGAACTTCCTTATACTGAATCAGAACTATGTCTCTTTCTACCTCAGTATTGTCTACACTGACTGGCAGCAGCTCTCCAGAAAGTCAGGCAAGGGATATTCCCAGCCCTACCTGGAGATGCCAGGGATCAAACCTGGGGCCTTCTGCATGCAAAGCAAATAGGCTGCCACTCAGCTACAGCCCTTTCCAGGAACATAGAAAGCTGCCTTATACAAAGTCAGACCATTGGTCCATTTAGCTCAGTATTGTCTACACTGACTGACAGCAGCTTTCCAAGGTTTCAAGCAGGGGCATTACCAGCCCTACCTGGAGATGCCAGCAATTGACTCTGGGACCTCCTGCATGCAAAGCAGATGCTCTACTACGCTACAGCCCTTCCCTCCAAAGGCTGTGACACATGGACGTAGCCGGGGGGGGGAGAGAGGGGCAGCTGGCCCTCTAAATAAGTACGAATACAAATACTAAATACAAATAAGTATGAATATGAGGTTCTCCCCCCCCCAACAAAAGCCTGCCTCCCCAACAAAAATCCTGGCTACGCCCATGGCAGTGAACAGTACAGTGGGATGGGTTGAAAGGATCTGGCATGCCAACAAAGATCAGCTCCCCTGTGTGGAAATCACATCCCATTTCTACCTTGCAGGACTTTGAGAGAATGTGGAACCTTGTCTCCAAGGAGACCTTCAAAAGAAGGCAGTGGATTAGAGAGCTGGACAAAGCCTTACTCAAGGCAGAGGTAGATCGAACTGAACGGGTAAGTACAAGAAGATGCTAACAGAGAGTACATGAATGATTGGGGGTGCTGCTGCTGTATGCTTGTTGCCCAGAAAGAAATGCAGCCCTTGGAGCTGGAAAAAGTTCCCCATCCCTGCTATGGCTCCTTGAAAGGGTCAGAAATAGTTGTTTCTTGCTGGCACATATGTCTTATTAGGAATTGGTGGAGGTTTGTCTCTTTAGGTGAATGGGGCATTGCCTCACCACTCTTATTCTGTCTTCAGCCAATTCGCACCTGCCTTCCTCCTTACAGTGAGTCTAGGGGGTTGCCCCAGCTGTTAGCTTCCCCCTGCATAGACTCAAAGTGCCCCTTGTGGAACTCATTGGGGAGAATGATGAGAATAAAAGCTAGAATTGGTTGGCTCTGCCTGTCATTGACTCTAGTTCTACTTATCATTGGCTATGGCTCTGCCTACACTACAGCTTACATCCCTGCATTCCACCTCACCCATGGCCACCAGTTACCACTGGCTGAGTAGCCCAGTGGGATGGTCCCCCAGCATGTCCCTAGCAATCTCAGCAGAGAGGTGTCCTCACCATCCTGAATACTTTTCTTTCCCCCTCCCTCTGCTTTGGTTTCCAGATCAAACTTTTGTTGAACAAATATAATAAGATCCTGGATGACATTTCCTATTTCCTACCCTCTGATGTCCACAGGTTCATTCACAAGGAAGCCATGGTAAAACCTTTCTGCTTGATACCTAAAATTATCCAGTAAGATAACCACAAGTTTTGCTTGATCCCATCGCCACCCCTGTAGTTCAGAAATGATTGAAAGTGGGCATATTTGCAAACCTAATTCGGGTAGCAGAATTGGGCATTTTAAAATAAAATTGTGGTGTGTGTGTGTGTGTGTGTGTGTGTGAGAGAGAGAGAGAGAGAGAGAGAGAGAGAGAGAGAGGATATGTGCAAGATCAGCACAGCAACCGGGAAAGAGGGATGGGATCCCTGAGACATTGTACGTGAAAGGAGCAGAGAGACAAGACAAGGACAGGTTTGCCCTGGTGTCCTCAGTACAGCACCAAGGGTGCACAGGTGCCTGTGATACCTCAAAACCCTCTGCACTCTTTTCTCTCTCCACTTCTTTTTTATCTTTCCCCCCTCTTTGGAAGTGAGAAAGCAGTGAAGAAAGCAGACTAACCAAGAGGGGAGGAGGAACCTACTCTGGGCATTTCTGCTTTCTGCCCCATCAAGTCCCAGTGGGTTACCAGCCACCATTGTAATGGCACCAGAGAACAATTAAGGGATGTGTCTAGCTAAGGTTTATTCAGAGTAGACTCCTTTAGATTACCGTACCTAAATTTGTCTTGCCCATCATGTCCTCTGGGTTGAACCAACTAATCTGCAGTCTTCATCTCCTTGAAAAAGAGAGATTCCCTTGCTACTCTCATCTACATCTTCCAATTCCAGATGATCAACCAAGCCCTGCTGGCCAATCGGAGGGCAATAGCCAAGCTGTTTGTCAACCTGATGGAGGCAGACCTGAAAGGAGACATCTTCTATCATCGCAAACTGGAGGAGAGAATAAAGACCTGGAGAGCCAAATGGAAGCAGAAAATAATTTACAGTTTCAGGTCTGAAATGTCATTTATTTATTTATTTATTTATTTAGAGTATTTGTACTTTGCTCTTTATGCAAAAGTGGTTCCCAGGTTTGCATACAATTGGTTAAAACAAGACAGTCCCTGTCCTCAGGCTTCACAACACACAAGGAGAAAGGGAGAGGATGGGAAGAGGGTGGAAATCAAGCTCGGGAACCAGTTCTTAAACAGTTGTTTTTATAATGGCCAGCTATCATAGTTCACAGATAGATGGTGCTTAACAGAGCTGGTCTTTTGGTGAACTCTGCTTCTCATCTCTCCCACTGAGGCAGACTGATTGAGTGGTTGCCCCCAGGTGGCAGTTCGGGGGAAAGAAGGCATGATGGAGCAGGTTATTTGGGCAGTATAAGATGGGTGTGGCTTTTCAATCGCACAGTATCCCTTGCAAAAAAGAAAGCCCACATTTAATGTTTCTTGTCATGTCCTATAGACAGTTCATGGAAAGTGAAAGAATACGGCATCCGAGTGCTGTGAATGTGGAGCTGGCGAACATGCTACAAGATCAAAAATCACTCACTGAGAAGAGAACAGCACTGTTATATTCTCTGGGGTAGGTGAACAGGAAAATAAAATGTAACTCCTCATTCCTAAGAACGTAAGAATAGCTTCCGTGCTGGATCAGGCCAAAGATGCTTTTATTCCAGTATCCTGTTCTAATAGCAGCCAACCGGATGCACTGTGGGAAGCTCACAAGCAGGACCTGAGCATAACAGTAACTCTCCCCTTATGATTACCACCAACTGGTATTCAGAGGCATATTACCTCCCACGGTGCGGACAGAACAAAGCCACCCTGGCTTGTAGTAGTGATGTTTTGATGGTGTCAAATTATGGGTGGTTGGCAGATGTGTATGTAGGCCAGGGACTTTAACATTTTACTTCCCCCTATGGTCCCAAACCATTTTGTCTCCACCCCCCATGCCAGCAGTTTGCACAGGACGTTTTCCTTATGCAACCTGGGGGGGGGGCTCAAAATTGGGGCCGTGGGGGGCAGAGGCAGTGGCGGAGCTTCATGCTCCAGCAGCAGGGGGTGGAGAGCAGGTGGGGGCGGGGCTGGCGTGTGTCCCAGGGGTGTGGCACGTCACCTGTGGGGGCGTGGCACCCAGCGCAGGTGGGGGACAGCCGCAATGGCACCCTACCAGGATCGCGCTGCTGGGGGCAGTGCACTCCCCTCTGCACTCCTCTTCCTCTGCCACTGGGTGGAGGGCATCCAGTGTTGTCAGTTTGTGTAAAAGAAACAACCACCTGCACATATAAAGGCAAATATAGAACACTTAACAACCTGGACTCTATCCAATGTTAGCCATGATCAAAGTAAGCCCACTGAAGTTAATGACAGATTTAGACCCATTAGTTTCCATGGGCCTACCCGGTAAGTATAGAATCATAGAATTGAAGAGTTGAAAACATCCTCAAGGGTCATCTAGTCTAACCCCCTGCAATGCAGGAATCACAGCATTCTAGGACAAACATGGGATACAACCTGTTGTTCAGTTTTTCCATTTGGCTCCCTGTATCACCCAACTCCAAGCTTAGCAGTAGGAGTGCTGTCAGCCAAACTACGTGAAAAGAAGGGGAAACCTGCTACCTCCACTTATCTCACTGAGCCCCCAGTCCCAGCCCACAAATTTCCAGATTTTCTCCTATGCCCAAACAATACACTCCCCCCTTCAGCTTTCCCTGGAAAAGTTCTCTGTGGAACTTTCAGCTCAGCTATATAACTAATATGTGACCAGTGAAAACTGGGACCCAAATGAATTTTAAGATTTGTCATGCAGACCTCAAGAGCTTTATGTGCTAAGTGTTTCTCTGTCTCTTGTCTTTTTAGCAATCTGCTGCCTTTGATGCAATCCAAGGCTGAATTAAATGAGTGGTATGAATCTGTGGTGGCTTTAAATAAGCGGATAGGTAAGGAACAAAAGTTTTGCTATTGTTATTTAGAGCAGCAATTTATATATTTACCAGATTTCCTAACTATAACCCTTCACTTTAAGGTCTCAGGGCAGGCTACAAGAATATAATATACCATTATAGAAATAAGATGAAATCTTTATAATGATAAAAACAAGTAAAGCTGTTCAGATGGAACAAACAATGCTCCACATGTTCACAAACAGAAAGATATAATATTTCATATTCAATCTTGTAACCACCATATCCAATCTTGTGTTGATTTTAATTTTTGTCTCAAGATACCCACAATGTCCAATACTTAATGAAAATCCGTCTCCAGTACGAGAAAGTTTGCCAGGAGTGTTTGTCAAAGGTGCAGGAGTGTAAGGTTAGTGGGCCAATCAGTTTTGTTGAAAATATGTGGATTCTGTTTTTCAGCCTGACTACAGATGAGAATAAGAGAAAATCTGTTGTTGTTGTTGTTGTTGTATACCCACCCTTCACTCTAAGGTCCCAGGGCAAATTAAAACGATCAAAACACATTAAAAGTATTCTAAAAACAACTTACCATCACAGTAATAAGATAGGCCCTAATATATACATCTCAAGTGTCAGGAGCCAGTTTAAAGAAGTGTTCCTTCAGAATATAGATGCCAATGTAGATATTTCTGAAGACTGTAATGACTAATGATCTGGAAGGGATGATGATGTAAGATGTAAACTCCCCACTGCCAGATCTTAGATCAGGGTAGCCATTGTAGCGTACCTTCAAGTGTTGTCGGACTACAACTCCTATTAGCCCCAGCCATCATGGCCAGTGGTGGCATGAAGGGAGTTGGAGTCAAACCATATCTTATTTGACAGGTGAGCAGGATTGCCTACCTGTCAGTAACCTACATTGTTATAACACTAGGCTCAAAGAGGGTTGCTGTCAGCAAACTTACATTCCTGCCCCCCCTCGCAGACCAGAAAAGCTCAAAGCCTATTGACATCAGGCAGTGTCAGGGCAGGTGTCAGGAGCAAGCAATAACTCACACAATGTAAGGAAAGTTAACTCTCTTTAGTCAAAGAAACAAAACAGTTCATGAGGCCAGGCCTAGCGAGCACAGCAACTTTTCCCAACAGATCTTGCCTCATTGAGGCAGTTGTGAGGACTGAAGGTCCCTGTCTTCCCACAGCTCCCTAAATTTCCTCCTCCCCATGGTCCTTCTTAAGCAATCTGTGCCTTGTCTGTCTTTGCTCCACCGTCTTCATCCCTCTTCTGGTTCTGGGAGACCGGGGGTGGGGGGGTGGCGAAGCTGGTCATAGCAGAAGGGGGAGAACCCCAGGCTTCTTCAGCAGCCCATCTCAGTCCTGCCTCTTGGCCCCCCTCCTCTCCAGCCTCATCTTCTGCCTCTGGTTCTGGACTGCCCTCTGCCCCAACATCTTCCTGCTCACTACACCCTGTTACCTCTTCTGCTTCTGACACCTCCTTCTCCCAGTCTGCTCTTTCTTCTCTCTCTGACAACTCATCATTGTCCCACCAACAATCCTCAGGTTCTGAACCTTCGTCCCTTAAGGGTCCCCAGCTGGTGCCTCCCAGCGGTCCTGTGCATCCATGACAGGCTGACACACCTTCCCTGTCCCCTTTTCGGCACCTGATAAAAATGGTTTTGTTTAGACAAGTCCACCCAGGTATTTAGAAAGTTGGTGTGAGTTTTAATCTGTTCTTAGTTTATTGTTATTTGAATGCTTTGAAAATCTTAAATTATCATTGTTAAATCTTCTTATTGATCATTTTGTTGTTTTATCTTTTTTGTAAACTGCTTTGAGGGGGTTGTTGTTGTTTTTACAATCAAGCAGTGTATACATTTTTTAAAAATAAAAAAGTGACTAACTGCCAGTGTGGATTAGCGAACCCTACTTGCCAAGGAACAAGTGGCAGTGCACCTTAAGCTCCTAATCATCCTTTTGCATCCACATTTTTAGTTGCTCCACACCTGATGTCATCTATGATGGAAGTGGGTGTGGTTTACAGGGAAATGGTATCATGGGCCAAATTGCAACACTTACCAGACCTCATGTGGCCCCTGAGCCCTGCTGTAAATGAAAAGCGATATTGATTCATAATAACTGAAACACATCAGTGGAGTCAAGGCTGCATATTTATGAACTTCACTACTAATAACACTTTCTCCCTCTCCAATTTTAGAACAAACTGATAGATAAGAAAATCTGCACAGAAAAGGAGGCTGAAAGGATTGTGAATCCAAATTTCTACCAGTTAGTTGGGAAGTTACAGAGTCGCTTTGAGCAGGAAGTAGAAATGATGGATGTAAGTTTGCCAGTGTCTCTTCCTAACACGTTTCCTGCAACGCATCCTATTAGGATCAGAGCAGCAGAAATGAACCTGCTGCAACTCAAATTGAGAGAACCCATGGTCTGTGTAGCAGTTCTCCTTGTGGGTCAGATGTGGCCCTCAAGGCCTCCTCATTTGGCCCTCAGGACCAGTGGCAGAAACTGAAATATGAAAGCTAGGAGCTAAATGGCACCTTAAACCTAGGTTATGGGCACAACTACAGAATGTTTAGGCGCGTTTTTTTATAACAAGAATACAAAGCTGAAAATGAATGAACTACAGCTAAAATATTATGTTCATTTTTCACATGGTCTAGTCCTTCCCCTGCCCACCTCCCCTAATATTCTTAAGAGGGTCTCTTTTCCAGTCTTCAGAGAGTAGCTGGCAGTGGGGAGGCAGAAAAAGGTACTTTCCTTGCACTCTGTAGTTTTAATCTGAAATCTTAGCTCAGAAACTTCTTGCGCTAATGACATTCCCTGTTGCAAAATGCACTTATGACAATGGGAGTTTCGAACACTGCTCAGGGCTCTTCCCACATCACACCTTTTCCCTAGGCACCCTTCTCTCCCTGAGCCACACTCTTCACCAGTTCCTCCCTAGCATTATCTATCAGGTTGTCTAGGCAATGCAACCCAGATGCCTCAATTGGCACCTTTGAGATGCATTCCTCTATTTTATTTATGTCACTGGATGTTTCCTTGGGAGGAGGAGCAGAGGCGTCTTTCCTATTGGGCTTACTGGTGCCTTGCGCCAGGGTGCTGTCCTCTCAGGGGTGCCCCAGCGAGTGGGGGAGCTGCACAGCTTTGCCAGTGGCCTCCCCTTTCCCTGCACCCACCAGCTGCTCCTTGCCAACCATATGGCTGGCGGGCATGCAGCTTGCCTTCCAAGCCTCCGCAGGAAGAGAGCGATCCCTGCAGAGGCTTCAGGTGGAAGCTGCGCCCCACCAGCTATATGGCTGGCTGGCATGCAGCGCTCTCTCTCTTTTGCCTGCCCAGCCTGTGGGAAGAGGGCGGTGGGCGATGGCGAGGCCACGGAGCTTCCGCGCTGGGTTTGCAGCCCTGTTTGCAGGGTCCCCTTGCCCGTCCTGTTCAGCTACATCTAGCCCGATCTGTGAGTAGCAGCAGCTGCTGCCCTTGTTTCTCTCTCTTCCTGGAATCCTGCCCTGTATTTAATGTTATGGGCAACTCTATCCTGGGGAAGGGAAGCCTCCTCCCTTCGCTTTTCTTCTTCTTCTTCTTCTCCTTCCTCCTCCTCGGGGGTGGGCTCCTTCTCTGCCCCCCCCCCACCAACAAGGTCCCTAGGGATTGTAAAGCAAGCCAGACCATTTAGCACCGACCTACTACTACTACTACTACTGCCCTCCACCCATAGATATCAGGGCGGCTCACAGCCTGAAACTACGGTACTAAGCACATGCTAAAAACTAGAACAAAGGCAAACCAAACCAAGCCAGCAACCCTCCTTCTCCCTTATTTGTGAAACAAGCCTGTTAATTGCCTGTCCAACTGAAAAAAAAGGCACTGAAGGTTTTTGAGATCAATGCAAGCTAAAAAGCATTGCAGGAAGTTGGGCTAGATGACCCACAGGGTCCCTTTCAAGTCTACGTTTTTCTGAAAAACACACACACACAACCCAACTATGGTCCCTCTGCAGTCCTCGCCCCAAGCAACTGTGTGTGAGACTTGCTCCCCAGAAAGTGTGCCTTGTCTGTGGTTTTTGGTCTCTCGTCAGTCCTCTCCCCCCAATCTATTCATATTCCTTTCTCCCTAATCTCCAGTATTACATTTTCCTCTGGTTGAGTCTTAAAACAGAAAGCCCTAGTTCCCAACTGTGTTTCTTGCTGCAGTCCTACTGTCTACTCAGAAGTAAGGTCCTATTAGATTCAGCAGGGCTTACTCTCAGGTGAGTGCAGTTAGAGCTGCAGCCTTTGTGACCCAGGTTTTGGGTTCTTTTTAGGTTCAGGATGTCACTGCTTTACACCCACCCCACAATATTTAAAAACGTCAGCTTTGTACTTAAACACAAATTGGCTGGGAACTTCATTGTCTGTGTCTTTATTAGTTTATTTAAAGAAAGGATGAATTAGAAGAACTACTGAGTCTTGAATGAGTGTTGCTTTGGAATTGAGGACTTCATTAGATTTTCTTCTGCCTTTTCATTTTATTTTGTTCTAAGGGCTTGTTAGAGATAATGTGTAAGTGTGGTGTCAGCTCCCAAAAAAGGTCAACAACTCTAGGAGACGCGGGGGGGGGGGCACGCCAGAGGGATCTTTGCACCACAGCGCCGGATATGCTTAAGACAGCCCTGAGGAGGAGGTTGTGAATAAGATTGGTCCTCACTGATTTAAATTGGGCCCTACCCATCCTCAGCTAAATGCTGATTGCATCTGCTAACAAAAATCCTAAATCACAAATTCTTTCCGCTTGATTTCTCTCCAGGACCACCTAGAACAGTTGGTTAAGCACACAGAAATCAACTGCAGGAATGTCTACCAGTACTTCCAGGATGCTCTCACTCTCTTTGATACCCACAAATGCAACCTTGTTCGTCATGAAAATGAGCTTCACAGTAAAATGAATGAATGCCGAAACAAGCATGAAAATCTAAACAAGGTCAGAGTAGGGGTCTGGTTTAGTGAGGGATGGGAGGACAGAGAATACAATTTGGTAGGCCATATCAGAGATCTTGGTGGGGACAGAAAGAAGAAAGGTTGTTGGCAAATCTGCATGAACTCTTGCATCTTGAATCAGCCATGTGCATTTGCAAAATTTATTTGCACAATTTAATCTGCAATTTTTATTTTCACGTGATTTTGCTTTGGCTTAGTCTATTGAGAAAAGCAAGAACATCAAGAGAGCTCTGCTGGATCAGGCCAAAGGTCCACCTAGTCCAGCATCCTGTTCTTACCCAGTGAGCTCGGGGACTGAGTAGGGGATTTGAACCCTGGTCTCCCGGTCCTAGCCTGACACTCTATATCTATGGCACCACTTTGACTCCGATAACATAAGAGCATAAGAAGACCCTTTCTGGCCCATCATAGTCCAGCATCCTCTTCTCATAGTAGCCAATCAGATGCCCCAGTGGGAAACCCGTACTCAGGACATGAGCAGAGCACTCTCCCTACTTGTGATTCCCAGCTGGTAGTATTCAAGAGCCATACTGCCTTTGACAGCCATCATGACTAGTTGCCACCGATATCCTTAACCTCCTCCTTGAATTTGTCCAGTCATCTTTTGAAGCCATCCTAGTTGGTGGCCCTCACTGCCTCCTGTGGAAGTGAATCCCATAGTTTAACTGTGTGCTGTGTGAAGAAGTCCTTTCTTTTACCTGCCATGACTCTTCCAAAAGTTGCCTTCATTGGACAGACAGCCCTGGGTTCTAGTATTATGAAAGAGGGAGAAAAGATCTCTCCGTATCCATTTTTTCAAAACTATACATAATTATGTGCACCTCTATCATGTCTCTGCTTTTTCAGCTTTTCTCTAAAGTAAACTGCATAGTAACCCCCTTTTCTCTTAAATAAGCTTAACAAAACTACATAGTTATTGTTTGTATTCTCTTCTGTTTTTTAAATTTACTTTAAGTTTCAGAACAAAAGTTTTCCCAAACTAGCTTACAGTCAGTATCCTAAATACATTTTTATATCACAGCCTAATAATTTCAGACAATGAATAAACAAAAGCAAAAACAAATTTTGGGAACAGTATCACAAAAATGCTGACTTAATATATTTTAAAAATTTCTTGAGCACCTCTTGACCAATTCCTGAATGTTTCCCTGAATATCAGTATGCTTTTTAATCATTTGACTGGTTGCCTTATTAAAACAACGGCAACTGTATATTGGCAGATTGTCAGCTTAGGTAGATTCTTTTAGATATTGAAATATGTGTGAAATAACTTACGATTTTAGAAAACTCAACCTGCTGCTCACTGTAAAACTGCCTTATAACTGTTTTAATTTTTATACCCTCTGAACACACCAGTCCCAAAGTAGCTTGGAGCAGCAATGGAAATAAACTCCAGCTTGAATCACTTCAAGTTTTAGCTGGTTTATCTGCCCTGTCCCAAGTAATTAAGCCTTCCAGCATTAACCATTCTAATGCCGACTGCTTCCTTCCATATGGGGCCAGCTAAGGGAAATTAATCTGGATGTGACCGTGGACAAACTGAGGACTCAAAGTTCTGATGAAAAACTGAAGGCCCAGCTGGAGAAGGTTTATGCTGTTTTGGACTTCATTCGAGCTGGGTATGTTTCAAGCAGTGCAGGTGGCAGAGGAAGCACAAATGCTTTGGGCTAGAGATAGATTACAGTATGTATATAAATCCTGTGAAATGACAAACAAGCTGCTGTGTTCTTCTCACTGCATGTTTCGAAGCTTATCTCCACAACTATAAACTTGCTTTAAAAGAAAACTCTGCAAATGCTGCCCTAGGTGTGCCTGTCAACCAATAAGAACAATGTGCTCTCTGATGCACAAAACAGTGAATGGACTGAGACTGAGTCTTCACTGGAATTCTAGGATGTGAGCTGGGAATTTTCAGGGCAGATGCCTAGTCTGGTGAGCTACCATAGGCTGCATGTTTCAAAGCTTTAGAGCAGCCTTCTTGGCCAGATGTTTGGGACTATAAACCCCATCACCCCTGACAGTTGGGCATGCTGGCTTGCCAGTTACACATGCCAAGTCTACACCCACATTGAGGAGATGCAGTAGCAGGACACATGCTTTGTATACAGCAAGTCGTTAGTTCTGTCCCCACTCTCTCCAGTTAAAGAAGATTTTGATGTCAAGAATTGCCATTAAAATTCAAAATTCAAAATCCAAAACCAACATTCTTGATTCAGTGGTTCTGGTTGAATGAATGAAGTTCGCACAATGTTTACTCAATTTAGTTGTAAGTCATCTGTCATAGATGTTTGAATATTCATTGCTGCAAGTTGGGATGCCGACAGATTCTGGCAGTTGTACACGGTGTCTGTTGTTATCGAATGTTGACTTCTACTGCAGCGGCCTCTGATGTCAACCTCTAATCCTACATTAAACATATTTGATGAATTCTTGCACAATCAGATAATATCTGTGGCAAAATTGTTAAATAGGTCCTGGGAGACACCAGGGTTCAAATTCCGCACTCAACCCTGAAGCTCACTGAGTGACCCTGGGCTAGTTGCTGTCTCCCAGCCTAAGCTACCTCACAGGGTTGTTGTGGGGATTAAATGAGGAAGGGGGAGAACCATGTATGTCACCTTGAGCTCCTTAGAGAAAAAGGTGGACAAGTAATGCCGTAAGTAAAAATAATTAAAAAGTTTTGGTTTCTTTCTTTGTTTACAGATATGCAACCTTCCAACAAGATCTCTTGACTAAATTATCCGCTTATCCAGAATGTATTTTACGCAGCCTGAATTCTTACAGCACCTCTGTCAGCCGGTATTTTAATGTGCGGGAAGTCTACAAAGGGGTATGTAGAAAACAAGACTTTGAATTTGACACTTTTGTAACTTAAGTAGGTGCAGGCAGGTGCTGCATCCTTGCACATGCTCCCCTTCCCTACACTGAAATTGACTTCTTGCTCAGTTCATCTAGCAAACGAAATGGGAATAAAAGGGTACAGTTAGTAATTTATCTATTTGCTGTTTTCATTTGTTTTATTTATTACATTGTTTATTACCTTTCTTCCCAAGGAGCTCAAGGTGGCAGTACATAATTTTCCCCCTTCCCATTTCCTCCTCCCATTGACCCTGTGAGGTAGGTTATGCTGGGAGCGAGTGGCTGACCCAAGGTCACCTAGTGAGCTTCATGAAGATACCCGTTAAAGGAGTGGGGGCTGTCTTTTCTTTCTTTGAACTCAGTTAAATTGATGGACTGTGAATGTGTTCCCTTCAGGGCCCAGTTGAATTTGTGACATTCCTAGTCCTCTTGAGCAGCCACTTGTGACCTGACTCAGAAGAGGTAGAGTAACAGTGTGTGAAAAAGGAGTGGAGTTGATCCCCAAGGAAATGGCAACCCCACACATATACACAAAGCTGATGAAGAACATAGCATGGATTCCAGTGTGTTAAAAGCCCCTGAACATGGTTTGGGGGATTGGGAACATGCCATTGGGAACATGGTTTGGGGGATTGGGAACATGCCTGAACATGGTTTGGGGGATTGGGAACATGCCTGAACATGGTTTGGGGGATTGGGAATGCATTTTCTCTCTCTCAGACTCAGCCTTCCAAACCTGTGTTGACCTACCTGTAAGGGTTCTTGTAGAGATCAAAATAAAATGCTGTCAGTGGCATGCAATGAGCACCCAAGAGCGCTGTGTAGATGTCATGCATTAAGTATTATTTGTGGAAAATAATGAATTATCCTTTTTAATTCTTGATATTTTTTCTTTTCCCGCTTTCTTTAAAAAAAAATCAGAAGCCATTCAAGCAAACTGGGGATATGAGTGAAGAGGAAGGTAATTTCTATCCTCCACAATGTAATATAGTATTTTTAAAAGCACAACTTTGCCTCTTACAATCATGAGAATCAGTACCATCCAATCAGGCATTTTGTTCCACATGATGTCAGCATTGAACCTCCAGTATTACGGTACCTATCCTTTGGAACTCCCCACCACCACATACCTAACAGGCCCCTTGTCTGTTGACTTTTCAGGCCATGGTAAAGGCCTTTGCTTTTTCCACAAATATTCATCCCAGTTTGTTTAAACAACCCCTAAGGTCTCTTCCTTCAAAACCCACCATCTCCCTCCAAGATTTTCAGGAAGGGGAGGCTGCCCTTGAGTGAGACTACTTAAGCTGTAAGAGATGGCAGTGTGGAAAGTAAGAACACATATCACCAACACCCTCATTGCCAACCCTCTGGAGGTGACCCTTGTGTTATTTTTTCCTTTTCCTCAACTCAAGGGTGGGGAACTTCAGGTCCAGAAGTCAAATATGGCTCCCTAGGCCACACTGTCTACTAGCTCTGCTTTGCCCCCTCCTTGCATATTTTTGCCTAGTTGGGCTAAGTCCTTGAACTCTGGTTTTGCCTCTTGCTTGCCTGGACAGAGGCAGGAGAGCTGTGGGAGGGTGGGTGAGTGTGTGTAGAAATCAGCACTATGGTGATTTGTAGTGTTCTCCCACTTTTGCCTCTGCCCCCCCTCCACTGCCATAAGGCCCTCAGAAATTTACCTAGAAGGGAATGTGGCCCTCTGGCTAAAAAGGGGTTCCTCCCCTCCTCCTCCTCCTCCTTGTTTTAGTATTCATATGCCTAGCAATTCATAGAGGGACAAATGGAAGGAAGGCCTCTGTCTCAAAGCTTACAATCTTAAAAATGCAAGGAATTACAGCCTTCCATGTGCAGTCTAAATGCATGTTAAGTTTATTCACTCACAATTAGCTCATTGCTCTCTCCTTCTGCCCCCTCCCTTTGCTGTCTCCCTCCCCACCTGTGAAATTTTAACTGTAAGCTCCCTAGGGTTGAGGCCACCTCCCTTGCTTTAATTTTTCCTCTTCAGAGCACTGGATGGCACCTGTGTTCACAATAATTTCATTTTATGCTCTTTGGGCAGAAATGGGGGAGGACATTGAAGAGTCAGACAGAATTGAGGAGGGCTTCTCTGAGAACAAAAGCAAAGAAGAAGAAAAAGAGGAACAGCAGGTGGAGGTGAACCCAGAAGCTGAGGAATCGAGAATTACCGTAGCAGGGGATTCAGAGAGCTCTGCTCCAGAAAGCGATGGAGCGCTCATACCCAGAGACGGCAGTTTTATCCTGGAAAGTGACAATGTGGAGAAATCTGATGAAGGGAGCAGTTCTACTACGCAAGAGGCAGTTGAGGTCCGTGACGTGGAAAATGCCACAGCACCAGCATTTGTGAGTTTCCACCGGGTTGGGGTGGGGGAACAGAATGACTTTAGCAAACACAGAATGACATAGAAGAAGCAAGACCTGAGCACAAGAGTGCTCTCCCTTCCCTTGGTTTCCAGCAACTGGTATTCAGACGCATTTCTACCACCAATCATAGAAGCCATGCATGGCCATCATAGTAAAGGCCGTTGATAGCCGTCTCCTCCACGAATTTGTCCAATCTTCTTTTAAAGCTATCTAGGTTATTGGCTATCAGTACCTCTTGTGTGGGACGTGGGTGGCGCTGTGGGTTAAACCACAGAGCCTAGGACTTGCTGATCAGAAGGTCAGCAGTGCAAATCCCCGCAATGGGGTGAGCTCCTGTTGCTCCGTCCCTGCTCCTGCCAACCTAGCAGTTCAAAAGCACGTCAAAGTGCAAGTAGATAAATAGGTACCGCTCCTGCGGGAAGGTAAACGGCGTTTCCGTGCGCTGCTCTGGTTCGCCAGAAGCGGCTTAGTCATGCTGGCCACATGACCCGGAAGCTGTACGCCAGCTCCCTCAGCCAATAAAGCAAGATGAGCGTCGCAACCCCAGAGTCAGCCACGACTGGACCTAATGGTCAGGGGTCCCTTTACCTTTACCTCTTGTGGAAGTGTGTTCCATAGGTTATCTATGTGCTACATGAAGAAGGGCTTCCTTTTATCTGTCTTGAATCTTCTAACATTCAGCTTTGTTGGATATCCATGTGTGCTGTTGTAATGAGAGAGGCAGAAAAATCTCTCTGTCCACTTTCTCCATGCCATGCACATTTATTTGTGTGTGTGTGTGCATAGCATAGTATTTTGCATTTTTCTATTTACATATCATACGTTACCATCAAATATTCTTTCCATATAGACTTCCTAGCCTAGCCTTCCATGGTGTCTGTAATATGTCTGGTATTGCTGTATATCCATATATTAATCCACCCTACTTTTTCCTTTCTAATTCTTCTTTGTATTTAATTGTTGTTCAGAGAATCACCCCTACTTGTAATTTCATTTTAGTATCATTTTTTTAAAAAAATACTCCCCAAAAGTTTCCCATTCACCCTTTATTTGTTTTCCATCCTGATTCCTTATTTTGGCTGCCATGCTTCCAAGTTTGGCATATTCTGTCAATTTATGCAGTCATTATTCTTTTGTTGGTGTTTCTTTTCCCGCCCAACTTTTAGCATACACTATTCTTGCTGGTGCTGCAGCATTAAAAAAAATATTATATAGCCTTGCAGGGAGCTCATAATCAATTATTGCTAATAGAAAGGCTTCTGGTTTCTTCAGAAATGTAAATGGGGGTGGGGGGGAAGATGAGCTCATTGTAAACCATCTCCCAGTATTTTTGGGGTTATTTACACTGCCACCACATATGTATGAAAGATCCCTCAATCTCTTCATGTTTCCAACACAGTTTGGACCCTCTCTTGTACATTTTAACATTTTAACTGGGCATCAGATTCTACTGCCATGCACAGTTTTAAGCATCATGTAGTGTTTTCCTTGCCTTTTCTCTAAACGAAAATATCACATGCACTGCAATGTTTCTTCATATATTACAGTGCATGATTCCTGCGTCCCAGAAATCCTGGGAACTGTAGTTTAGCCCTCAGAGAGCTGCAATTCCCAGCATCCTTAGGAAATTGCAAGATTTTGGGGGGAAAGTTATACTCTTTAAACCTAGACAGCCTAAGAGGTCTTGTGCAGCAGGTCCAGTCTCTCCCCCCCCCCCAAGACTGGACATACTGTGATATAAGAAAAACAATGAAGAATTGCCCTGGAAAGGTGTGGGATGAAACCCTTCATTTGCTGAAACATCATCTAACCTCCCTGCAAACAATTCTTACCTTATGCCATCCAGTGGCTTAAATGTTGCTTTTAATTGGGAACCAATGTCATGGTTTCTCCCTTTGCCTCATCCGCAGGTGAGGCTCTCTAGGACACCGTCACGCCTGATGGAAATGACCACTGAGTTCTTCACTACATCCAGTGGAAACACTTACAAGGCAGTTCTGAACTCACCAAAGCTTAAAATCAAGAAATCTGAGAAATATTATGTGGGGAAACTGAAGGTGAATTTGCTGCCCTCCTACCTAGAGCAAGTGTACCTCTCTGAGAGTTTCTTTACGGATGTGAGAAGGCAGTGAGTAGGACTTCAATCTCTTCTCTTAGTTTACAGCTCGATCCCATCTTCTGCGTGGGTTATGTTCCAGTGGTTTGTGCATAAAAGCAAAATTACACAAAGCCAAAACCACCCCGACCCCTGAAATGAGGTTGGGGCCATCTAAGATCTCAGACTGCCCTGCAGGATCTTGCAAGGGCTTCTAGAGCCCTTGCATGGTCCTCCCAGAGCCTAGTAAGCAAGGCAGAGGGCTTAAAACTCTTTCTATGAAGGGAAAGACCCCTGGCAAACAAGGCTGCCTTATCCACTTTTTATTTATTTAATTTTTTTGTTGAGTACATAAAGTTGTATTTGTGTAGTTGAAGCCTGTGTGAGATGCAATCAACCTGTAGTTTAATAGCATTTATTTATATGTTTTAATTAAAAACATTTACATGCCGCTTAAAAAACATTTACATGCCGCTTGTTGTCCTACCGCCAGCGGGTGAAGACTGTTTTGTTCCAGCAGGCTTTTGGAAGCCTACTGCTTTTAAGGAAAGGGCTTCTAAATAGCACAACATTGTTTTTACTACTTGCATTTTAATGTATTTTTTTGCATCTGTTATAGTTTTTAATTCTGTTATAGTTTAATTACTTTTTTGACTATCATCTTCTATATGCTTTTAGCTTCCTGTGTGTTTTATCTGTGTCTTTTTTAGCTTTTGTGAGCAGCCTTGAGTCTCAGTTCAGGGAAGCTGGAGCATAAGTACATTTTAAAAACAATACGTTAGTAAAAACAAAAATGCAGCCCAAAGCCTGAAAAACAGCAATATAGAAACTGGTGTGGACAAAAGTGCAGAAAACAGATGTCCCGTAGATTTCAAACACATAAATTCAGGTCTGATTTATAGGCCAGGGAGAATGCCTGAGTAAAGACACAAGTCTTTGTAAGATATCTGAAGTGACTGATGGCTGCTGCTTCATGTGTGACAGAGGGAAGAGCTTTTCCCAATATAGGAGCAACAGCAGAAAAAGTTTCTGAGTCATCACCCTACAATATTTTGCAGGGTGCTATGTCACAGGTAGAATTTCTCTAGATGATCTAAGCAATCTTACGGTATTAATACAGCGGCACATAGCCTTCCAGGTAAATGCCTTTTTCAAGAAGAACAAGAACGAGAAGAAGATTGTTCAAGGCATCTTCCAGCATAAAAATCAAAACAAGATGAGCTTCTGGCTGTGGACTACCCTCTGGACATTCCATTGCATCTGATCCTAAGGATCTTTAGCATAATTAGGGGAAATGAATGATTGAAGTTTGAACGTATACATTCCTCTGAACCTGCAACCTCCTTCAGTGGTGGTCTTGGAAGGATTGTTGCTGTTCTCTCCCCCCCCCCCCAACCCCAAAAAATCTTCAAGACTTTATTATGAAGTTAAAATAAGAATCCAGTAAGAAATAAGAAATAAAAATTTAAAAGTAAGTTTTCCCCCCCCCATAAAGCCATTACTATATAAAATACATTCTCAAGACTACACATTGAATTAGATGTTACAAAAACAAACTGACCCGATACAGAAAGAGTACAAACCAAAGGTTACAAATACAAGCCATATTTCATTGGGATTTGCCACCCCCATGATTGGCCTTTCATATAAGTAACAAATGGCCCACCCACAAAGAAAGCTTCCCATCACATCTCTGACTCACCACTTCTGAGCAAGAGAAATGCTTAGCACAGAAGCTCATACATAAAAATGTGGAGGGAGGGTGCTTAGCTAATCCGAGGATGGACAGTTCTTCCCATAAACCTGGAGCAAAGCATGTCTCCTACTTTTTTAAATTCTGAAGCAAAGCATAGCCAGAGTTGCCAGAAGCCTGTGAAGCTCTGGGGTTCACCCACATTGCGTGATGCAACACAGTGAACACTGATGAAGTAGAGATGAGAACTTATGAAAGAGAGATTTGTTCCTGTAAGCAGAAGGATGCCCCAACTTTTCCCTTCCTTCTCTTTCCCCATCACAGAATCCGGCTGCAGTTTTTTGAACACCTGGAGAACTGGTATTCTGAGACGTTGTCCAAGGCCTGGGTCATTGTGGACTCCAAGAAAGAAGAGATCAGCGCTGAACTGCAGCTGCGTGCTCACCTTCATGAGCCAAGGCGGGAGCGCATCGAGAAGGATGTCTATGATGTCAGAATGGGTATTAATGTTTTCACTGCTGCTTGTTACCAATGTGACACAATTGTTTCAGCTAGCCCACCTACTCCCCACTAACACTAAGGCCACATCCACACCATACATTTGAAGCCCTACAATACCACTTTAAACAGTCATGGCTTCCCCAGAAGAATTCTGGGGGCTGTTAAGGGTGCTGAAAGTCATAAGAGGGGACTTCCTAGACCAGGGGTCAGCAACTTTTTTCAGCCGTGGGCTGGTCCACTATCCCTCAGACCATGTGGTGGGCCGGACTATATTTTGGAAAATAATATGAACAAATTCTTATGCCCCACAAATAACCCAGAGATGCATTTTAAATAAAAGGACACATTCTACTCATGTAAAAACATGCTGATTCCTGGACCATCCACAGGCCAGATTTAGAAGGCAATTGGGCCGCATCCGGCCCCCGTGCCTTAGGTTGCCTACCCCTGCCCTAGACAGAGGACTAGGACCCAGGAGACCATGGCTCAGATTCCCCTCAGTCATGTAATTCACCAAGTGACCTTGGGCCAATCACTGCCTCCCAGCCTAATCTACCTCACAGGGTTATTGTAAGGATGAATTGGGGAGGAGGAGAACCATGGACACGGACTCAAGCTCCTTGGAGAAGAAGATGGGATAGAAATGCAATAAATAAGTGTGTATCTGAAGAAGTGTGTATGCACACGAAAGAAGTGTGCATGCACACGAAAGCTCATACCAAGAACTAACTTAGTTGGTCTTTAAGGTGCTACTGGAAGGAATTTTTTTATTTTGGCAATAAATAAACTGTAGTTCTAGGAGGGGAATAATGAGTATCTGCAAATAATATAGGCAGATTTGCTATATATGGTTGTGCCCAGCTGTTAGGTTAAATTCCCCCTGCCCTCCACCGACCATTGTCACCCTGGCCTCAACTGGTAGGCAGAGGATCAAATTCAAAATGTTGACAAATTTGTGGAGGCTGAATTTATAAAAAGCGAAGGCAAGGATGGGTTTTTGGAAATTTGTTCAGTGGTGTCTGGACACACAAATAAATAAATAAATAAATATGTATGTATGAGCAATGGCACCCCTTGGCATTGCGGGGGGGGGGGGAGGAATATGGATTGCAAGTCTTTCCAGATTTATCTTACTTTCAACTCCCACTGGCTTGAACCTAAAGCATTCTCTCACCCCACCCCTGCACGCCTTTCCTTCCCCCACCCCTCTCAGCGGAGCTGCGATTTCACAACGACCGCTTAGTGCGACACTGCAGTGGTGTGGTGGAGGCCCTGAATAAAGAAAAAGCCGCCTTCTCCAAGCTCCGAGAAGACCAGAACCATGTTAGCAAGACTTTCCGGCGGAAGATCCAAGACATGGAGAACATCTTCCTGATGGAGACCAGGGCAGAAAAGTCAGTTGGGGGGGGAGGGGGTCGCACAGCTTTCCCCCATGCCTCTTCAGTCCCAGGGAATTGGTTGAGCAGGGGCTACCTTATCACAACATCAGGTTTCCTGAGTGCTTTTGATTTTGGTGGTACTTCTGGATCCAGGTCTCTCACTGGAGGCTCAGTGGCTGGAAGTGCCTTTTACCAACTGTGACTAGTTCAACAGCTGTGGCCATTCCTGGACCAGGGAAGCCTTGCCACAGTTGTTTATGTGTTGGTTACTCCAAGACTGGGTTGCTGCCATGCACTCTGTGTGGGGCTTCCCTTGAGTTTGATCAGGAGGCTGCAGTTAGTGCTGAATGTTGCAGCACATACACCCACTCAATCACTTTAATCTGTGGAACTGACAATGCCCCTGATGCCATATAATACCTGTTCTGTATTTGTAAGAACTCGAACTTTTAGTGTGGTTGCGCCTACACTTTGGAACTCCCTGCATGTTAACATCAGGAAAGGCACCTTCATTCTATTCTTTTCAGCACCTGCTATAACACTTTTGTTTAGGCAACCCTGTCCAGATGCTGAGAAAGTTGATGCAAGTTTTACATCAATATTCAGTCAGTCGTTATTGTAACTTTTTGAAAGCCTTAAATTGTTATTAATCTTCTTATTTACAATGTTATTGTTTTATCATTTTTGTAACCCACTTTGAGGGTTTATTTGTTTCTTGCAGTCAAGCTGTTTAATATAAATTTAAAAAACTTTGTTGGTATATCACCATCTCCTTTCTCAGGCTGTTGAGTCTCAGCAACAATATGCGCACTGAGCTGACTGACCACGTGGAGGTGATGCAGCTCTCCCTTCGGAGCTACAGGCAGTACTTGGAAGAAGCACTAGGGAAGCTGCGAGACGCAAACACTGACTTCCTTAAAGCGTGCAGGTATGCCAAGATCTGTTCAGCAGTGGCTAGTGTCGTGGATTTCATGAGGTGGGGTGAAGCCCCCGAGGCAATGCCCCTGTGGGTGCCCCACCACTTCCACTGCCAGCGGAGAATGGGTACCAGCATTGGTGCTTATTTCATGAGATCTCACAGAAATCTCACAAGATCTCTCATAGTTCGAGAAATCTTGCAAGATTTTGGCGCTGATGCGCCGCTCCGATATCAACACTACTGTGTTGTTTAAGGCAACTTTACTTAGTCATGGTAGCCACCACTGGGAAACCCACAAAAGTGGAATCCCCAGGCCTATAAATTCCCTATGTTAGCTTTGTACAAATGCATAAATTAAGCCACGTTCCTGTCCCCCTCCTCCTTCCCCTGCTGAGTTCTACAAGGGACAATTCTGAGACTTGAGGAGGAGAAGGAAGCTGGCAGCTGGTGCCACCACCCCTTGTAAGTGAGAAAGCAGGCAGGTGGGGGCTAGCTGAAGGCAGACTGGGGTAGGCAAGGTAGTGTCCTACTTGCCCTAAAGAGGCAACTTCCACTAAGTCTTTATAAGATCCTCCTATACAGGTGGAATCATAAAACCAGGCCTTTTCCAACCTCAGGCCATCCAGAGTCATAGCATCCTTAACCGGTATTTTTCATTGTTTTTCCCAGATTATTTGCTGATGGCGGAAATTTTTCTCCTGAGGAACTAGATGGCTTCATCAAGCGCCTGCACAAGGAGAGTGGGCGCATTGAGTTTGTCGAGGGCTTGATCATGATTGACCTGGAAAAGATGGAGTCTTCTTACCTGGAGCAGGTGAGGAGATGCCGGTCTCCCTGTTCTAGCAAGATAGAGGTTGCAACAAGAACAGCGAGAAGAATAAAAACTCTTATTTTTCCCCGCTGCCTCCCAAGGCTACAGAGGTCATCAACAGATATGAAAGCAAGTTTCGTTTTCTGGCACTCGACCGGCTCTTCATAGAGAAAATCCAACGGTTCTTGACGAACACTCAAGTGAAAATCAAGACAGAGGTGCAGATAAATGAAGAGTATTTTATTTTACTTTATTGCCAGAGTGGGGAGAGGCAGGCATGGAGCTTTCTCCTTTACCCCCAGCTCAATGACTTTTTACCTAAAGCTTTGAAGGGCTCCAGATTACTTCCTTGGATGTTTGACAAGCCCTTACTCATCTTATCCTCCCCGTTAGCACTTGCACACAAACAGGAAAAGGGATAAAGCACAGGAAGGACCCCCAGAACTGAATGAGTCCTGGTGGGAACGCCAGTGAGACCCGCCTTTTTTATTTATTATTTCATCTATTACGTTGCATTTATATCCCACCTTTTTCTCCAAGGAGTTCAAGGTGGCATTTGCAGTTCTCCCCACACTCATTTAACCCCCACAACAACCTTGTGAGGTAGGTTAGGCTGAGAGGCAGCAACTGGCCCCAAAAGTGAGCTTCATGATGGGGGGTGGCATTTGAACCCCAATCTCCCAGGCCCTAGTCTGACACTCTAACCTCTACACCACTGGCTCTCTGCAGCAACTGCTGAGTAGAGGATGGCAAAAGAGACAAGAAGGATTCTGAAACAACATATCATGCATAGCCAGAGATGCACTGCAGATCACCAGTATAAAGCTCTCAGACCCCTGGGGGATGAATTCTCACAAAACTACAGTGGTACCTCGCAAGACGAATGCCTCGCAAGACAAAAAACGCGCAAGACGAAAGAGTTCTCTGTTTTTTGAGTTGTTCCGCAAGACGAATTTCCCTATGGGCTTGCTTCGCAAGACGAAATGTCTTGTGAGTTCTTGCAAGTTTGTTTCCTTTTTCTTAAAGCCGCTAAGCCGCTAATAGCCGTGCTTCGCAAGACGAAAAAACTGCAAGACGAAGAGACTCGCGGAACGGATTAATTTCGTCTTGCAAGGCACCACTGTATCTCCTGCAGATTTCCCCACCCTTGCCTTTCTCCTTAACTGGTAAACACACATCTGGGGAAATGCATTTGCCCAATTGTAGTTCTGCCACTGGAAGTCCCATATCCCCTTGTATCAGTGTCAGCCAGGAAAACCTTTCTCCACTTACCTTCTGCGAATCTCAGTTAAGCTTTTGACTTCAACTTCCCCCTTTTCCTTCTTAGGTGGCAAAATCCAATTGGCAGACCCAGACGTTAAACTCTTACATGGAGAAACTCACCAGAAGGATTGATGCTTGTGCCCATCCCACGGCAGATAAGGAAGTAAGTTCCAACAGCATGCAATTAAAAATGATTTGTCTTTTTGCTGCAAGGGGTTCAAGTCACATCCAGTGGGTTTTCAAAGTCTGGAATGCAGACCTGGAAGCTTGTCAGGGATTCCTCAGTAAGGGATCATTCATTAAATGAAGCTAGGCATTGGAAGATTCAGGACAAACAACAAGAAATGACTTCATGCAGCACATAAACTATGGAATTCTCTCAGCTGGAACTTACCAGAACTCAGTTCCAGCACCTCTCAGGTGGGCGCCACTGCTATTCTAAGAGAACGAGGGAGGTGTTCATGGTGAGTTCCAGCACCTCTTTTTTTAGAAAAATAGCAATGTTAATACAGTGGTACCTCTGGTTACATACTTAATTCATTCCAGAGGTCCGTTCTTAACCTGAAACTGTTTTTAACCTGAAGCACCACTTTAGATAATGGTGCCTCCCGCTGCTGCCACGCCGTGCGATTTCTGTTCTCATCCTGAAGCAAAGTTCTTAACCTGAGGTACTATTTCTGGGTTAGGAGAGTCTGAAACCTGAAGCTTATGTAACCTGAAGCATATGTAACCCGAGGTGCCACTGTGTGTGTGTATATATATATATATGTGTGTGTGTGTGTGTGTGTTTATATTGAACAAAATCATATTTAGTGCCTGGTTTGTTTATTTCTCTCAGTCTGTAACTTCAGAAGCACTCTATGAGTTTGCCACGTTTGTGATGGAAGAACTGAAAAAGAGAAGCAAGTATCTCAATTGCCTGCTTGAACTGGTAAATAGATCCACATAGTGAATGATTGTAATGATTATTATTTGTGTCCCTAGTGCCATTTGTGTACAATGAACTGCTAAACAAGAATAACATAAGCAAAAAGACAGTTCCCTGGCAATCAGTGGGCAAAATGACACATGATGTTGATGGGGAAATTTGCAGATCTGTAAAGCTTAAAGCTCCCCCTTTGGGGAAGGGCTGTAGCTCAATAGTAGAGCATCTGCTTCACATGGAGAAGGCCCCAGGTTCAGTTCCCAGGATCTCCAGGTAAGCATGGAAAAGACTCCCTGCCTGAAACCCTGGAGAGCTACTGCCAGTCAGTGTAAGCAGTGCTGAACTAAAAGGATAAATCATCTGACTTAGTATAAGGCAGATCGCTATGTTGTTCTTGTGGCTTCCCCCAAGGCACTTGGCTAGCCATAGTTGGAAACAGGAACCTGGGAAAATTGACCTTTGGTCTGGTCCAATAGGATGCTTCATCTGTTTTGCTCCTTTCCGACACAGGACCCTGTGTTCTCTTATGTACAAGACCCCACAATCCCTACCTCCGTGACAACCTCCATCCAGTCAGACAGCATGCTGCAGGAAAGCAAGACATTTGTGATGGGTGTTGAATGCACACCACTGTTGAACCCAAGCCGGATGGGGAAGCCAGCCTTTGACGATGCAGCGATTAGTGTGATCAAACACCTCATTGGGTAGGTATTGAAGGGGAAGGGGCGGGATGGTCCTGGTTCTTGCAAAAGTGGTGGAGACTGAGAGCACAGTAAACCCTAAGCCCATCAGCAAGGAGGGAGATGCTCATGAACAAATGCCTCCAATTGGTTTTTAAACTCACTGCAGAGAGTGGTACCTAGCAGTGGTGGCTGTTGACTGTTGGGACTGGGAGGGCATAAGGAAGGGACACCCAAAAGGTGGTAGCGCCAAAGCCAGAGGCAGGCAGAACCAGAGCCAATCACAGGCAGCTGGTTAATTCTTGTTTTATCCCCATCCTCCTCTCTGCTAAGAGGGCAAAACTGACTAAGGAGGAGGAAGCTGATAGCCAGTGACCAGTTCCCCTGAACTGGTTGTAGGAAGACAGGCAGGTGGAGACTGACTGAGAGCAGACTGCAGTTGGTAGGGTGGTTCTCCACTCACCCTAATGAGGGCAAGGAGTAGCCAATGTGGTGCCCTCTGGATGTTTTTGGACTCCAACTCCCATCAGCCCCAGCCAGTGTGGCTAATGGTCAGGGATGATGTTAGTTGTAATCCCAACAACATAAAGAGGACTTCATGTTGGCTACCCACTGGGAACAGTTACTGCTAAGACGATGTGGGCAAGAAAATGAAAGTGTCACGAAACTCCAACAGAGAAAGAGTGCTTAAATAAAGTGCACGGAATTGGCTGAGACAAGTTAACTGAGCTCTAGTCCACAGGAGGGAAGGGAGGTCATGGAGTGTTGACTTCACTGAAAGATGGAATTGCTTTGTCAAATAGCGGAATACAAGTAAGGGAATGTAAGACTTGAAGCACCTCTGTTTTTGTAAATAATATCAAAAAAGGAAATAAAGCTTTATGGGTCAAAAGACATCCCCTACAAATTCCCAGGATCTGAGTCTTAACCTGTGTTGAGCTTGTTTCAGATCCTATCGCACCAGAAGACTGACAGATACGCAGCAGGAGAAAGAGCGCTTGCAGTCCGCTGCAACAGAAACAGCACCAGGTGGGCACAAGGAGACCTTCCATGCAGGCAATCGTTGCAGCCACACAGCTTAACTCAGGGGGTTATAACGGATTTCTTCAATTAACCACACCAGTTGCAATGCTTAAGACAGCTTTACTAGATCACAACAACAGCAGCCACCGGGAACCTGCAAAAGCAGAGTTCACAGGCCTATAAATTACCCAGGCTTATATAGAAGCATTCCCTTGCCTTAGCCTTAATCACACACCTTGAAATCAAGATACGTTCTCTAAGGAAAAGTGTGCTTGATTCAGCAAGAAGAATTCACTGTCTGCTTTCTGTCAAACTGGTCCAAGGCTGAATTTTTCCAGCACAAACATTCTCCACCCCGCAAAAGACAAACAAACAAACAAACAAACCATTCTCAACATATTCTTAATACAGTACAGTCTGCAGAAGCAGATTCTCCTAACTATATTATTTCGCACACTGTTTTTACATACCTTCACATGTAGACTACCTATCAATCAATATGGCTATCCACCACAGGGTTGCCAAAACTTTTTGGGCCCGCTGGTCACAATTGGAGTTCTGACAGAGCACTGTGGCTGCTGGTCACAAAATATCCACCATGCAGATGCTCAAGGGAGAGGTGGAGTCTGTGCAAATGGGAATCGAGTAGGAAGAGCAAGCAATCACTCTCACACTTTGGGGATGGATATTTGCTGAGACCTTTTTCAGGCACCAGAAGAGGTCCTTGGACAGAGTGCATGGTGTTGGTGACGCTTGCATTGGCTAGCATTGGGTTTGGCATTGGGTTTGACATCAGCTGCTGGAGACTTTGCCCCATTTCACACATAACCACCTCAGAAATAGTGCTCCAAGGCAACAGGACTGTAAACACAATATATTAATAATGAAGTTTACAATAATTTAGACAAAATATCAAACAAAGTATTCATTTCTACCTGCCTATCATTCTAGACCATTGCAGTGGTTTCCCCCCTCTTAGAATTGAGTAACTTTTTTGAAGTCCTCCCAGTTGTGAAAACTGCAATCAGAGCCTTGAAACAGAGGAAGATCTTTGAAACAGGACCTTATCCAGAAATCTGTCTTTTTGTCAGCTGCTTAGAGCATTCTTCAGTATAACAATAATTACTTTTGGGGTACACGGTTCTTTGAAAGCCTCACTGAAATGTACACTTTGCAATTGTAATAGTATTTTGCCTCCATTGTGTAAGCTTCATTATTAATTTATTGTCCCAGGTTCAGTCCCCAATGGCATCTCCAGGTAGGGCTGGGAAAGATACCCTATCTGAAACTCTAGAGAGCTGCTGGCAGTCAGTGCAGAGAGTACTGAGCTAGATAGACCAAGTTTCTGGACGTATAAAGCAGCTTCCCATGCTGCCTTGCTCACTTTCAAGCCTTTCTCTGCAACCATGAGGTCTAGAAACAAACTTAGGTTCACAAAAACAAATTATAAGTTTTCTGACAATCTCAAGGTTCTGCCAACATGGCCTGTAACACTCTGTAGCCCAAGCACAACAAGGAAGAGATACGGCTCAGTGGTAGAGCATCTGCTTTGCATGCAGAAGCTTCCATGTTCAATCCCCAGCACCTCCAGGTTGGGCTGGGAATGTCCCCTGCCTGAAAATCTTGAGAGCTTCTGCCAGTGTAGACAGTACTGAGCTAGATAGTCCAGGGGTCTGACTCAGTAGAAGGCAGCTTCTCTCTAAGAGAAGAGAGTGCATTTTAGGGGCTGTATTCAATGCTGTTCCTACTCAGAGTAAACCCATTGAAATGAACATGAACTTGGTTTCTTGATTTCAATAGGTCTGCTCTGACTAAAGCTTAGTTGGAGACAACCATAGGAGGTGTGATCCCAACAAATGGGGCTGGCTTGAGGATTTGGTGAGGATCTTGGCTAAGACAAACTCTGTTGACCCACCCCGCTGCTCTCGTTCAATTCAGAAGTGATGTTGCATGGAAACATTGCCTCTAAATTATCTGTGCAAAGTGAGAGTAGTGGGCCTGATATGAAAGGTGGAGCTCTCTCTTTCCTGACGTTTAGGGCCCCAGGAAGCACTGGAAGCCATTGACATTCTGAGCTGTCCCCACCTGCCACTTAATGCCCTCTTCCATCCTTTCTTAGAGCTTATGCCAAAACCATTTTCTCCGGCATTTTCGGGTGGAGCCTCCCATCGCGAAAGCACCCAGGTTGCTCAAACCAACATGTCTCTCACGTCTGCACGGAAATCTAGTTCCTTTGGCAAGCAGATGTCAGGAAGGTGAGGAAAACAAGAAAATTGCCCCCTCCTTCTGTTTCAGTGGCTTCTCCCCCTCCCCTTCCAACCGTACCCCATCCCCACTGACACACACTTGGAAAGGACATTTTTCAAGAATAACTCACAGACACTTCAATTTTGTTTTTTAACACACCCAAATAAATCAGCCTCAAATAGGATTATTCACTGACAATTTAGTGGTAATGACACCTGACCTGTTGAAAATGGGAGCAGCAGTACATGGGAGCGCTTCACAACTTGGCAACACAGTCAGGTTAAAATTTCAAAATCTGAAGCTTTATGCTTCAATGTACCACCCAACATCCAAAAAGCTTTCACAGAACTCACAGGCATTAGACTCTGTCACACAAAGCTTAGCTATTTAGGAATAATTATAACAAGTAACCTTAACAGACTGTATTGACAAAATATCCTCTAGTATGGCACACAGTACTTCAGAATTTCGCAAAAAAGAGAGCAAAACCAATTTTACTCTCCTGGACAAATTAGCAATGGTAAAAATGATGACTCTACCAAAATTGCTGTTTCTATTCCAATCACTAACCCACTTCGATCCCACTTAACCAGATACCAAAGTGGCAAAAGTTCTGCGAAAGATCCAAATTAAATTATTATACTTACTTTGAACCCATCTCCCATGTTCATCAATAGACCAGCACTTTATATTGCTTCATTGGTAACATAAGAGGAAAAATGACTCTTACAGTGGTGCCCCGCAAGACGAATGCCTCGCAAGACGGAAAACTCGCTAGACGAAAGAGTTTTCCGTTTTGGAGGTGCTTCGCAAAACGAATTTCCTATGGGCTTGCTTCGCAAGACGACAATGTCTTGCGAGTTCCTGCTGGGTTCCCCCCCCCCTTTTCCTAAGCCGCTAAGCCGCTTATCAGCTGATCCGATCAGCAGGTAAGCTGCTAATAGCTCTAATCCGCTAATCCTTCAATGGGCTTGCTTCGCAAAACGAAAAAACCGCTAGACGAAGAGAATCACAGAACGGATTCTTTTCGTCTTGCGAGGCACCACTGTACTCAGACTTAATCTAAGCACAACCATGAGAGCTCCTGGCTATACAATGTTGAATGTTATTTGTTAACTCTGTTCTGTCTTGTTACTCCTTTGTTTTTGTTTAAGCCAATTCACAAACCAAGAACTTATACATTAACTACTAATGGTGAATTATATGTTGTAGATATTGCTGCAAATTTATTATGCTATTTTTGTGATATGCAAATGACATGAGAAGGTGAGGGAGCTGGGGGCAGGGAAGGTAAACAGTTTTATGCAACTAAGTCTTAGAATAGACCCACTGAAATTAATGAACCTAAGTTAGATTTGAATGGATCCACTCCATGGCATGAAAAAAGTGAATGGAGAAAAAAATATTGTCTTTTTCATAACACCAGAACTCAAAGCTGAGTGCCAGCAGATTCAGGACATAGCAGGGCATAGTTATAACTATGGAACTCATTCCCAGTAGTGGCGGTGGTGGCCACCACCTTAAATGGCTTCAGAAAAAGGATTAAATAGATTCATAGAGGATAAGACTACCAATGGCTATTGGCTACGATGGCTATGCCCTGCCTTCATGGTTAGAGGCAACAGTGATTCTGAATACCAGTTTCCCACAGGCATCTAGTTGGCCACTGTGAGAACAGGATGCTGGGTTAGATGGGCCTGATACAACAGGGCTAGCACTGGATACCACCCCAAGTTTTTACCTGTGGCTGAAAAGAGTTGTCAGCCAAGGCTGCAACTGAAATGACTAGAGTGGATTGGGAGCTGAATTCCAAAGCATATGGAGCGCACCAGCTTAGGAAAGGCTAGCCCAGATGGACTTGTGTCTCATCCAGTAAGAGCTCTGTTTGTGTTCACATGGCTCCAGCTGGGACTTCATGGTGGCTTGCCAATATTTATTATATTTATTTATAATCAGTGATTATATCTCTGTGATATTGGGGTGGGGTGACTAACCAACTTCTGGAAGAAACATAGAAGCAACCACCACCACCCTGCTCTAAATCCTTTCTTTTCGAGAACAGTGTCAGCTCCATACAGAGATATACAAAAACCACTCGGATTGAGAGGAAGATGCAGATCTTTGGAGACAAGCCAAAAGACAATGAGTAAGCCCCATGGTTAAGATTTATGCTTTGATAAGCTTCGTTAGTCTGTTCTTCAGCTGAAGAGGCTCCTTCAGGTGACTTACAGTGGTACCTCGGGTTAACTACTTAATTTGTTCTTAATCTGAATCTGTTCTTAACCTGAGGTACCACTTTAGTTAATGGGGCCTCCCACTGCCACTGCACTGCCGCCGCACAATTTCTGTTCTCATCCTGAAGCAAAGTTCTTAACCTGAGGTACTATTTCTGGGTTAGCGGAGTCTGCAACCTGAAGCGTCTGTAACCCGAGGTACCACTGTACAAGGTCACTAAAGCAAAGCAGTCCCTGCCTCCATATTTAAACATTAAAAGAAATCACATTAAAGGAAAAGGGCAAAAGGAGGGGAAAATGAAAGCAAAGGAACTCAGACACCGGTTAGTAAAGTTACAGCAGTTATAATGGCCAGATGGGATGGTAACAGATTCAGGTTGCCTGGTGGGTAAGTTGAGGAAGAGCCAGAGGGTTATGGGTCTCTTAGGATGGCCAATGGAATAGCACGGCTTCCCTTTTTCTCCTCCTTCTCTGAGTTGGCAAAGGAGAGTGTCCTGACCTCAGGGAAATACTTCCCTTCTTCAAGGAACGAAGCAATAGATTCAGACTAGGAGGCTGAATTGCACTCAGTTCCAGCCCAAGAGGTATATACTGAACCAAAGCACTGACTCAAGAGCAGCCCATTTTGCGGGTATCTCTCTGCATTGCCCTCCTCTGAATCCATCTCAGAAGCCCTAGTGAAACCACAGTCTCCCCTGCTTTGTCAGAGCGGATGTCTACTAAAGCTGGCTGGGCCCCTTTAAATGAAGAGGCTCCTCCCACCAAAGCCAGAGCTATTAGCTATGACAGCTCCAGCTCCTATTTAAGGCTCAGTCTGAGGAAGATGGGCGCTGAAACAACATCTGAGCTCTTCTTTTATGGAGTTACCAGCCTGAGCCCTGCATGGAGATGTCCAGGGTGCAGATGAGGCCTTGCCTTACTAAGGCCACATCTCAGAGCAGAACACTGGAGATGATTCTGTCCAAATGGAATTGACTGAGCCACATGCAATGTACTGATAATGGTAGTACTGTAAATATTATTAAATCTACTCCTAGGCACCTCCTTTAAACCCTTTTTTCCCCTTTAGTTCTGAACATTTGAAAGGAATTATCTTCAGCATCCTGTGGGACAACTTTGATATTATTATGAATTCTGCAGAGGTAAGGATACTTCTGCTATGGCTAGTTCTGGATTTATTTCCTTTTTTCCTTTTTAATGATCCTGGTAATGCAGCTTCAGAGCAGAACCAGCTGTTAGGAGAATCCTCCCCCTTTCCAGCAATAATATATAGCAACACTTCTTTTGCATCCTGGTGCCATCACGTTCTGCCTCCACCATTGTTGACAAATGATGCGGAGCTGTGAGCAGGGCCAAGAGGCAAATCTTTCTGGGCTAGTAGGGCAAGGGAATCAATATTGCAGGTAACTCACAACTTACATATATTTAACTTGTGCACATTCAGTTTTACGTGCTTGACCTTTTATTTTTTTACTTTTTAAATTGAAAGTAGGCAGGCATCCAGGAAACAAAGAGTTTGGCGATCCCACCTGCCATTGAACCCAATGTGTTTTGACTATATGCGATTTTGACATTATGTGCTGTCCCCAGAATGTAACCCCAGCGTAAGCTGAGTCAGCTGTACTTATTTAAAACATATTCACCCTGCTCTTCTGCTGAAAAAAAAAGACCCCAGGCCTTGCTTACAATGACCAGTAATACAATAGTACAGCAATTAAAAAAAAGGGGGGGGGAGGATTGGGAGGGAGGAGGAGCAAAGCAAACTCAGGCACTATGTCATAGTTCCAGAATCCAGCAGGTAGTAATTCAACAACTATTGGGCCTGAATCTAAACACAAACAGAAGGACTGCTACTTCCTTTCCTTCTGGTGGCCCCAGTGCCTGCAGTTGTTAGCTGGAGGGGGGGGTCTCTCAAGCACAACAGAGGGTCCCCTGGCTCCTGTTTCCTTTCCATCTGATGGCTTCCTCAATGTTTGAGAGTGCATAGAGGCTGGGTTTGTCAGGAAGGAGGTTCCCAACCTAAGCCTTTGCAGGGTTTGAACTGTGTTGAAATAGACCTTAAAAAGAAAATGCAGGAAAAATCAGGTTTGTCAGCCAGGGCCCTTTCTAGGGTTGAAGGGACCTTTTGCAAAGTCCCAAAACCCTGCTCCCCAGTCCCACAAATATGTTTATGGGTCCCTTGTGGCTCCTAAGAGGCTTCCTTGGGCAGTAAGCAGTTTATTGCTGCCAGTTTTTTCTCAAGAAATGCCCTGGATGTTGAGTCATTCCAGGACACAGACATGGATGATTGTGGTGAGAGAAGTGGCCATAGACACCACCACAAGCACCTGGTAGCCCCCAAGGCAATCCCCATGTTCTTGTGGCAAAAGCCACTTTCCCTTTTCACAGTGCATCATAATGACTCGACATCCACTGTCAGCAGCAAAGACAGTGGTTGTGAGCTGCCTTCCACTGCTAAGGGTGTGACCTCGGATGCTGGTCCAGATCAGGGCCGCCAAACTTCTTAGTTCACCAACCCCTAAAGCTTTATGAGCTTTATGTGCTCATAAAGGTGTTATCAGCCTCAACCCAAATTCTTATTTAACTAAGAGGCATGAAATAACAGCATATCAAGATTTACTCATCATCAGTCACCATTACTAGGAATTGTAAAACATAAAAAATGAATTAAATGCTGAGGTTCCTCATTGGCAAGGGGTTGCATTCTGTACATGCCCATGCCATTTATATATCATACCCTTAGCTCCTGATTAAATTTTTCACACTGTATCGCCAAAGCTTCTCTGCCACAGCCGGACCCTTTTAAATCCCTAGTTTCATGCCAGCACAGTCCCATCAGCCTGGGGTTGGACAGGATGGGCGGACAATATCAACCCCCTTGCCTGGCCAATATAGACCCAACAAGGCTGTCCTTGCATCTCTGTTGCCCTCTTCTGTTGCCCCAGGGCTCAGAATCTTCATCCAGCTCTTTTTTTCTATCCTGTTCCATGTTCCAAAGGAATTCTACAAAAAGGAAAAGCATCAGATCACTCGGCCAGAATATTTGCAAGAAACCTATGATTTGTGTGTTGACGTGTTGGGGCAAAAGCTGCTGATGTATTTACTGCAGGTAGACGAGTATCGTGTAGCCTGCATTTCTGGTAAGTTTGGGCTGCAATCTTTTACCCATTTCTCCAGTGGGGAAGTCCTATAGAATTCTAGAGTTGAAAGGAATGTGCGCACCCCCACAAGGGTCACCTTATCCAACCACCGGCAATGAAGGAATCACAGCTAAAGAATTCCTGACAGGTGGCCATCCAACCTCTGTTTAATAACCTCCAACAAAGGAGAGTCCACTGCCTTATGAGAGAGTTAATTCCTTAGCGTGCCGGGAAATAGCGCTGTTTCTTTTCCCTTTCCCCCAAACCTTACAGAGTTCCGGGATCAGCTGAAGAGCTTTGAGGAACAGCTCCCTCACATTGTTCAGATGGTTATTGGCAAACTCCACCAAGATCATGAGCAGCTCTTCATGGATTCCATGGAGCAGATACGGCACAACCTACAGGAACAGATGCAGAAATGGGACATTGCAAAAGTAGGTTGTGTGAGCATCCTGGAAGGCACCACCCTATTCCTTTCTCCTCCTGGCCCCTCAGTCTTAAGACAGGAAAACACCTTCAGCAGCCCTTGCACCTCACATCATAGGAGAATTCCAACAAAAATGGGAACAGAAACTAGCACCACTGGTTTCTCTGGCCCACATCCTTGCAAGCTGCTGCAGGAGAGGAACTGTGAGCAACATCATGGGAGAGGTGATTCTGGGACCAAGGTGAAACTGTCACGCTCCCTTTTGCCTTTGCCAAGACGTGTAACATTTTTAGTTCAATTCTATTATATTTATGTTAGTCGTTCCCAAAGTGGGCAGTACTGCTGCCCCCTTGCTTCTTAGTGTCCCTCCTAGGTAATCCCACCCCCTTGGGGGGAGGCGGTACCACTTTGGGAACCACTGCTGTAACGTGAGAACAGCACCCAGACGGAATAGGCTTTAATTGTGAAAAGATTTCCTTTCACATTTTTGCAGCCAACAAGAGAAATCTAGGCACAGTCTCTGTTCATAATTTGTTCAGATCGGTCAAAAGGTAGGCCACACAGTATCCAGAAATTTTGAGAGAACAAAAGTCACAAATCTGATTTGAAGGTTGTTATAGGAATGATAGGAAATAAGCACATGAGCCAAATACTCAATAAACCCTGCCCCTTCAGTAGCCAGAGACAGGAGTAAGTGAGCAATAAAAAAACACCCAGGTGTCAATGTATTTAACTCTTTATTCAGAGAAACCGAAGCAGCACAGGCCTAGTGATCAAAGCAACTCTTCCCAGTAGGTCTTGCTCCAGTGAGGCAGATGTGAGGACTGAAGATGCTTGCTACCACTCTCTAAGGCTCTTCCACTGGTTCCTTCCCCAGCAGCCTAGGGCTCCTTTGTCTTGTCTCTTTGCTCCACTCCACCATCTTCATTTCTCTGTGTGTTCTGGGAGACCAGTGGGGAGGGGAGCTGGTCACAGCAGGAGACAGCTTCCCTGGCATCTTCAGCAGTCTGCCTCCACTCTGCCTCTTGACACCTCCCCTCTGCTGCTGCCTCTGAGCCTGGACTGCTCTCTACCACAGACTGTTCCTGCTCACTAAACCCTGTTACCTCTTCTGCTTCCAACATGTCCTTCTACCAATCTGCTTCCTCTTCTCCCTCTGACCACTCATCATCATCCCACCATCAATCCCCTGTCTCTGAGCCTTCTTCCCCTGGAGGCTCACTTGGGGGTTCCCTAGCTGGTGCCTCCCACCGCGCCTCTGCGTCCAGCCAGTCCATTAATATTCAAAGGGACAGAAATGTTCACTGCAAGGAGTGCCCTTAAATCTGTATCTTTTACACTGGCCTATTGTGTTGCCATTTTATTGTGTTAATTATGAAATTCATTTTTGCACCGTTTGGATTTGAAATATCTTCCTGTTGTAAGATGGTTTGAGCATCTTTTTTTTTAAGTGGAAATACAAATGAAATTATAAATGAATATGATTAGTATTTGCTGCTGTTACTTTCATCCCACAAACAATGTGTCACTGATTTTGCTCTTCCCCCACCCCCAATCTGCATTTGTGTTACATTTCATAGAATCATAGAATTGTAGTTTCATCTAGTCCAACCCCCTGAAATGCAGGAATCTCAGCTAAAGGATCCAAGATAGGTGGCTATCCAGCCTCTGCTTAGAAACCTCCAAGGAGAGTCCACCACATTCCAAAGGCTTCTGTTCCACCGTCAAACAGCTCTCACCATAAAAAAGTTATTCCTACAGTTTAGTCATAATCTTTTGAATCCATTGGTTCAGAATACCAATGTCCTTACCGTTGACATAAACAGGGCAGAATAGCATAATCACAATGTAATTTGCATGCACATAGCTCAGTTCGCACTGCTGTTCTAATGAAAACTGAGAGTATGTCGCCCTTTGACTGTTCAATTAAAGGAGAAGAACAAGCACAAGCTGCGACCGAGTCTGGGCCACCCTGACAATCTGCCCCAGCTGGAGGCTCTGTGCCAAGAGGAGGAGGAAAGGCAGAAGGAGCAGGCCAAAGGGATCCGTCTATCCACCAAGCAGCAAGAGGTACCTTTTTCTTTCAGATTTGCCACCTCTTTAGAGTTCAGTGCAGAGATGAAATCATTTAAGGTATGGAGTGATGGAGCTTCACTTATCCAGACATTTTCACTTGTGGGTCCGGTACTCTTGTCATCAACTACTGGGACCAGAACAGTCTGCAGTTCAAGGGACGGGCTGCTTCCTTGGGTTGGCCTCTTTTTATCTTTTATCCACCAGACTTTAAAGAACATAGGAAGCTGACGTATGTTGTGTAAGACCATTGGTCCATGTAGCCGAGTACTGCCTACAATGCTTGGCAGTGGCTCGCAATCCTTTTTTTTTTTTTAATAAAATTTTTATTGGTTTTTCACCTTTTATAAAGACAAAACACACACAAAAAAGACAAAAGACAAAAACATGTATAATTTCAGAAAATCCTACTTTCCTAACCCTGTTCCCTGACTTCCCCCCACCCCCCCTCGTGCATCCCAATTCCCAAAATTGTGTCAGCAAATTGGTATTTCTCCTCTTAACCATCTTAATATTACCTCTTTTATAAAGAAATATAGATTTTTCCTAAGTTGGACTCAAATTCCCTTCCATCGATTTCTCATTTTGTCTTAGTTAAAGGTCATATTAACTAAACCCAAAGGTCTTGAGTGTTTTTAAAATTCTATTCTTCCCTCCCTCCCATCCCCGGTTTTCGTCCCTTCCCAATACATGTCCAGAATAGCAGTTCTTAGCCTGGGTTCCTCACGTCCCAGGCTTTCAAGTCTCTTTCAGTCCCTCTCCGCCGGTCTTGTTGGTAGTCCTTTATGTCGGTCGTCAAATCTGGAAAGAGTTCTATCACCATCAAACCATATTCTCTTCCCACAAGGACATTTGAAAACAGCTGCTGGAAAATTTCCACAAAGCCTGCATCTTCAGAGTCAGAGTCAGAGTGGAGGCCCCAATCATATTTCTTTATTTTAAGTTCCTGTATTCCATAAACTCCCGGGACCTCCTCCTTCGTCTTTTGCATCTTTCGCAGATTTGTGGTAAATATAATCCAAAAGTCTCCTTGCTTGTATTCCACAGATGTCAACTTCTGGTTGTTACTTTCCAACTTTACTTTCTCTTTTTCTTGTTTAGTCTCTTCCACTTCTTTAGATATCATTTCCGATTCAGCTGTGGATTCTTTCTCATTCAAGTCCTCAATACATTCAGCAGAGCTGCTTGTTCCAGAAGTCAAGGTCATGAGTTGTTTATTCATAGCCAGACTCTGCTCTTGTAAGATTCCCACCAAATGAAACATTCTTTCGATTTCCACTAGTAACTTTCCATCCACAGCCATTGTAGTTTCACAGAGTTCCCCCTAGAGGGAATCTGGTTACTTATTAGTCTTTTCTCCAACAATCCTTTAACTTATTGTTATTACTTTGTTTCCAACAATTTTAGTTCAATTATAACTCATCTTAGTCCAGAGGGATCTTAAATGACAATTTTTCCGCTCTAAACTGTCCGTTTGACAGCTTGGACAGCTGTCAAACTCCGCACCTCTTACACAAGCTCAAAAACAGGACGCTCCCGGGCCTGGGAGGGGGGGTTGTTTACAACAGAAAGAAAGCTTCCAAAACTCCACTCTCCAGCTCAAAATTTCTTTTAGCCAAATCTTGGAAGTTAATGTCTTTTTTAACTCACCCCTCCAAGGGTAGGCTCTCCAGCTTAGCTCTTATATCGTTGCTTAGATCGTCTGCAGGGGGGGGGGGTGCGGACTTCCTTTCAGCACATCCCCCGGTCGTCTCAAATTCACGGGATAATATTCTTAAAGTCCAATTCCGTCTTACGGGTTATTCTTTTCAGTCCGAATTTCAAGGAAGGAAGTCAGCGCTCTCCAGTCATGGCTCGCGGCTTCGCTCCACCGAGGTAGCGATCGACTCTCAGTGCCACGCCACCCTCCGTATCCTCTCCGCAGCCTTTAAAAAGGCTCTTCGTGGATCAGGGGGGGCGCTTAAGGCACCCGCCAAGTCTTCAGTCCGCAGGCTTCAGCACCTGCGGTTTTTAAGGGTCCCCGCGTCGCCGGCGTGGCAAGACCCATCCTCGGTTGAGCCGATTCCCTCCGCAGCTCGGAGGGAATCCGCCATTTCCAGATCGCACCAACCCGGAAGTCCAGTGGCTCGCAATCCTCTGGTTCACAGGGTAAAAAAGGCATGGCATGCATGAGAAAAGGAAGAGGAGGGAGGAGGGGAAAACAGGCTCAAGCTCCAGTTCTTAAAGTCACAACTGATGACAAACTGAAGTCTTGCCCTTATAAAGGGTAGTCCCCTGAAACACTTTCCTCCTGTCCCATCCCTACCCCCCGATCAGACTGAGAAGCTGACCTGGTGACAGCATCCAGGCCAGGAAGCCACACCCAGTCTGAGTCTAGAAGGCAGTCAGCACCCCAATTGAAAGAGAAGCCCTTGTAGATTTTTACCTCCACACAACATACACTGTGCCACTTGTTGTTCCCCAACAGGACTGTGTCATCAACTGCGCCCAGAGATTTGTCTCCAGCCTGGCCGCCACCACGGAAAAGATGCTTGTGGAGATGGATGCCAGCCTCACCGTTGACGATGTGCAGCAGGGAAGTACGTCCAGGGGAATGTGAATTCTGCCATGGTTTCCTGACAGAAGGAGAGCTTACTTGTGCAGCAGAGGAAGGTGGCAAAGTGGACTATAACACTGCATACAGATGGTGGGGATATCACATTTGAATGCTCTCTCATATATATACATGAACATAACAAAAATTCACCGCAAGCACAATTCTAGCATGTTGGGAGAGAGGTTGTAAGTTAGCCCACTGACTGCCATCCTCATTTTCTTTATGCAGTAACCTTTAACTTTAGCATTTTACACTGTTAGCTGTTCTGAACAGCCTTGGGAGGAGGGCATTGTATCAATACAGTAGACAAATAAGTAAGCGCAGCCAGCATGTTTTGCATGTTCTTCTCAAGGGCACAGAGGAGGAAACTTGTGAGGAAGCAAAACACAGGAAGTGGACTTGCTGTGAGAGAATGAAACCCTAAAGTGACAACTCGTGTCAATTTCACTTTGAATTTCTCTCTCCCCCAGCCTTAAGCTCAGTTTACCACCCATCATAACTTTGCAGTTAATCTTTAAAAAAACAAAGTAGTTGTGGAAATTCATCTGTCTTTTAGTACATTTTCCCCCCCTATTAAGTCACATTTTTACAAGCAGTTTTTCCCTTATGGAAATTCACTTATGCGTGATGTCTTCATACATACAGGTATTTTTAGACACATCCTTTCCCCAAATTTAAACTCATTTTCCTACACATTTTGTGGAGGGAGTGGAGAATTGCATCGGAAAATTTAGCAAAAGAGAGTGTGAATTTGGAAAGATTGCTGTTTCAGTTTGCATATTGTTTGGGAGGTGCAGATCAGACAGAGTTTGCATTAAAATGCAGACTGCGCTGAGTTTTATCCCCCATTCTTACATTAGAAGCTGACTCCTATCTTGCTGGTGTTAATTTTGTTTTTTGTTTTTTTGTAAAAGCTTTTTATTTCATTTTATAATGTATATAAAACAGCTATAACAACAGATGAGAAACAAAACTATTAAAATAGGCCTATTGAATGAGTACAGTTTTACATGGATTAAAATAACAAAAGTCCAGGTAAACAATATTAGCGTTACTAGATTATCAAGTATTGTTCCATATCTGTCAGGCTTGTGACAAGGGTTATCTTGACAGTGATAGTTCTGCTATACAGTGGTACCTCGGGTTACATACGCTTCAGGTTACAGACTCCACTAACCCAGAAATAGTACCTCAGGTTAAGAATTTTGCTTCAGGATGAGAACAGAAATTGTACTCTGGCGGCGCAGCGGCAGCAGGAGGCCCCATTAGCTAAAGTGGTGCTTCAGGTTAAGAACAGTTTCAGGTTAAGAACAGACCTCCAGAACGAATTAAGTACTTAACCTGAGGTACCACTGTATATGTAATGAAAGAATGCCAGTACATATAATTAAACTTGTCTGCGGGTTCTAGTCCTTTTTGTGTGATTTTCTCCATTACAGCTATATTCCAAAGCAAGAGGTACCAAGTTTCCAGTGTAAGATATTGGACTGTTTTCCATTAAGTTGCAGTTATTATTCAAGATCATATACAAGACCAATTCTTTCGACAATATATATCTACCTTGGTACCATCAGAAATATTCAATAACAGTGGCCTTTCTCCTGTGCCAGAGGTGGAAGTCTCCCGGGAAAAGACCTGTACCTTGATCCGTCGCAAGAAAGCCGGCCTTTCCTTAGAAAGAGAAGAATACAAGCTGGTGGCTGAGCGGGGAAGCAGGTAACATTTTGAAGCCATCTGATGGGGGAGTTTGCAGGCAATCCATCCATGCAGTAGAATTTATCTTGGGTTAATTTGCTTTGTAGTCCCATACTGAGTCCCCAGCATCTGCAGTTCAAGAGTGCTTACAGAATGGCAGCTCTTAGCACAGGTGTGCAAAGCCTCTGGCACCGCAGGCTAAATTAGGCCTGCCAGTGTTCCTGATTTGGCCTGCTAAACCATTCTCCCCATGCCTGGCCATGTCAGAATGGCAGCTCTTAGCACAGGTGTGCAGAGCCTCTGGCACCACAGGCTAAATTAGGTCTGCCAGTGTTCCTGATTTGGTCTGCTAAACCATTCTCCTCATGCCTGGCCATGTCTTTGTCATGGGTGTGGTAGGTAAGATGTCATATGTGAAGCATAGGGCAGATAAAGCCATAACTGCAAAGGAATAACCAGGAGGGCACGTCCAGTTTTTTCTGTTGAAAGCAGGAGACTGGCTGTCATTTACTGCTGCCAGGTAGACGCAAAGAGATTAATTGCAACTATACCGCAAGGCAATGAAAAGTAACAGGTGATGCACAACAGGTGTGTCATAATTCTTCAGAAATAGAATCACAGAACTGTGCAGTTGGAAGGAATCACAAAAGTCATCTAGTCCAACTCCCTGCAATGCAGGATTCTCAACTAATGAAACCCTGACAGATGGCCATCCAACCTCCGCTGCCGTATTTTAAATCACCTGCTAGAACTGGCTTCACCTATCTGGAGGAGTGGCCCCTTTTGGATCTGGCCCACCGCAAAGTGGCTGCCTGCCCCTAATTCAGCTGTAAGTTAAATGCAGACATGCAACTAATTTTCCACACTATGTGGGGGTACAGTCAGGGGTGTATCTAGGGATTGGCCAGGTTGGCCCACACCAAGGGCGCAGGACCAGGGGGGCACAAAATTGCACCTCTCCAGTCTGCCTAGGAGTAGCTAGGAGCCTGCCCACTCTTCTGAAAGCTCCACTGCCCTGCAAGGGGTGGGGTAGGGGCACCAATGCATCTCTTTGTCAAGGGTGCAAGGGATCTGAGGTACACCTCTGGGCAAACTGTTTTTGAATCTCTACATCCCTACCATGTTCTTTTAATAAAAAAATTCCTTCCAGTAGCACCTTAAAGACCAACTAAGTTAGTTCTTGGTATGAGCTTTCGTGTGCATGCACACTTCTTCAGATACACTGAAACAGAAGTTGCCAGATCCTTCTATATAGTGAGAAGGTGGGGAGGGGTATTACTCAGAAGGGTGGTGGGAATGGGAGATTGGCAGATAGCTGAGATGAGCCTGTTGACGACTCTTAACGACTGTAATAGGTCTTACAGGAAAAGGCAAGGGGTGAGAAGGTGAGAAATGGCTTAGTCATGTATAATGGGATAAGAATACCTATCATGTTCTTTTAATGTTAATGGATATTAACGTTATCAGGATTGAACTAGATGACCCTCAGGGTGCCTTCCAACTCTACAATTCTATGAGACAGCTGTGAGGGTGGGAAAGAGACAGTCCCTAAACACAGTCCCTCTGATAGTGAACTCGGGTGGTAAGTGCCCATAAGAACGGAGCCAAAATAGGGTCATTGGAAAGCAACAGGGATGCTATCAACCTCTTTAAGAGAACCCCAGAACCGGCAGAAAATAAAAGGGAGGGGGGAAACCAAAGCTGAGGAATAGGAAACATGGGAAGCTGCCTTATATTAAATTAGGCCATTGGTCCCTCTCTAGCTCATTGTTGTCCACATTGACTGGCAACAGCTCTCCATGGATTCAGGCAGGGATTCTTTCCCAGTCCTACTGTTGGGGATTGGATCCAGGACCTTCTGAGTGCAGAGCAGATTCTCTGCTGCTTAGCTGTGGCCCCTTCCCCAAAAGGACTGAGCACGCTCAGCCACATACTATTGAGTGTTAACTGGAAAAAAGAAAGGAAAACTGGGGGCAGGATGGGTGAGGAAGGAATCTTCTACTTATAGGAACCAGGATGGGGATAAGGCAAACTAGCATGAACCCTGAACAGGAGTAACGGGCAGTGAGGATAATGCTGCAAAATTTTATGGCTAGCTCTCCTTGTCCTTGTTTGTTGTTGTTGTTTAGTCGCTTAGTCGTGTCCGACTCTTCGTGACCCCATGGACCAGAGCACACCAGGCACTCCTGTTTTCCACTGTCTCCCGCAGTTTGGTCAAACTCATGCTGGTAGCTTCGAGAACACTATCCAACCATCTCGTCCTCTGCCGTCCCCTTCTCCTTCTGCCCTCAATCTTTCCCAACATCAGGGTCTTTTCCAGGGAGTCTTCTCTTCTCATGAAGTGGCCAAAGTATTGGAGCCTCAGCTTCAAGATCTGTCCTTCCAGTGAGCACTCAGGGCTGATTTCCTTAAGAATGGATAGGTTTGATCTTCTTGCAGTCCATGGGACTCTCAAGAGTCTCCTCCAGCACTATAATTCAAAGCATCAATTCTTCGGCGATCAGCCTTCTTTATGGTCCAGCTTTCACTTCCATACATCACTACTGGGAAAACCATAGCTTTTACTATATGGACCTTTGTTGGCAAGGTGATGTCTCTACTTTTTAAGATGCTGTCTAGGTTTGTCATTGCTTTTCTCCCAAGAAGCAGGCGTCTTTTAATTTCGTGACTGCTGCTGTCCCCATCTGCAGTGATCATGGAGCCCAAGAAAGTAAAATCTCTCACTGCCTCCATTTCTTCCCCTTCTATTTGCCACAAGGTGATGGGACCAGTGGCCATGATCTTCGTTTTTTTGATGTTGAGCTTCAGACCATATTTTGCGCTCTCCTCTTTCACCCTCAATAAAAGGTTATTTAATTCCTCCTCACTTTCTGCCATCAAGGTTGTGTCATCTGCATATCTGAGGTTGTTGATATTTCAATTTGGGAGGGTTCTGTGTGTGTTATTTGATTGATTGATTGATTGATTGATTGATTGATTAAATGTTTGTTTGTTTGTTTGTTTGTTTGTTTGTTTAGGACCTGGCCTGGAATCCCAAGAACTACCCTGGTGGGTTTTCCAAACCAGATCATCTGTCGAGAAACCACCTCACTGACAACATCCAAGACCACCCTGGGTCACATGGCAGCAGTGAAAAAAAGGGATGCTGTTTATGTGGTAAGGAACTGTGGGGAAAATGCTGTGGCCTCAGCAACTGATAGGAAAAACAGTTGCTAATGTGGGGTAGGATTCCATGCAAAAGCATTTCATGAAAGGTCGAAGTTGGAATTATTAATTACTTTTGTTTGTTACTTACTGCAAAAAAGTCTCAAAGTGACTTACAAGTATAAAAGCATGAATACAAAATGTAAAAGGAATTTAAAAATATTCAATGAGCATGAGTTAAGTAAATGTGCTACCCTTCAGCCTGGTTCAGAGGCTCCAGCAAAATGCTGCAACTAGAGACTGTTGATTGGGACAGCCTATAGCCAGCACATAACTCTGGTGTTCAAAAGCTTGCACTGCCTACCCCTTCCAAGTCTCTTTCTGGTGTAATTAAAGAATAACTTCACCATTCTATCCTTGTGTTCCATCCAAGAACAGTTCTCCCAGTTTTGGAGACTATCCACACAGTATAATATAATACAGTGGTACCTCGGGTTAAGTACTTAATTCATTCTGAAGGTCCGTTCTTAACCTGAAGACCACTTTAGCTAATGTGGCCTCCTGCTGCCACCGATAATTATTTTTTATTTATACCCCGCCCATCTGGTTGGGTTTCCTCAGCCACTGGGTGCTTCCCAACAGAATATTAAACAGGATAAAACTTAAAACATTAAAAACTTCCCTAAACAGGGCTCCCTTCAGGTGTATGTGTGTATACACTGCATTAATCCAGAAACATAATGCCTAGGGTCTCCCACTCAGTCCTAATCAGAATTGATGCACTGAAGTTAATGAGCATAACCAAGATCCATTTATTTCAGTTAATGGCTGCACAAAAGAGTAAAGCCGCAAGATAGCAGCTACACACCAGTAAACAGCTTCAATTGGCTAGCTAAACTAAGTGCGAGTAGCCAATGGATCTCAGACCCTGAGTTAGGAGTTAGGAACTTCCCCTGCATGTGAAGGCAGGCTGGTGGATTGAGCGGACAAGACCAATAATGGGTTCAGTGGTCAAGAAGGCGGTTTCTGCATGTACTGTAAAGAAAAGTGAGGGGCAGATGAGGCTTGTCAACCTGGGAAGGTTGCTCATTTTGGAGAAGGAAAAGTCTGATCCTAAACATCTGCTGCCTTGCGACTATACAGACAACAACCAATTTATGTGTGTCTAATTGATGCACGACTGCGCACTCATAGCACAGCAACCTGGAAGTGGTCAGAAAAGGTGGAAGAATGGGGCAGTGGCAGAATGAGACAGAGCAGGCGGGGGTCAGGAATGTAACCACCGCACAAATCGGTAGTTGCATGTACCCATTTGTGTAAAAGGCTTTGGGAATAAATCCCAAGGAAGAATGTGAACCCATTGCCTTGCGGAACATGTTTAGGAGAAGAAAAGGCTAAGAAGTAAACCCTACACAAATCCAGAGTGAAGTCCCTAAGACGGTCAGATGGCGCCTTATACACCTCCTTCTGGAAACTCCTGCCCCCAAGCTGGTATCAAATATATTCGTCTGCTGTCCTTTGGACCACATCAGCTAGGCCAAGGGGGGGGGGTGTCTTGTCATCTGGGCAGCTCAGGACCTCCATACACACTGCCTAGGCTTGTGCTCAGGATAGGTAATTTTGGTGCTGCTAACACAGCAAAAACAATGGAGGAGGCAGCAGTTATGAGTTACTGGTCTCTGTGGCCACAGCAGGTGCTGTAATTCTTCAGTGGTTTGACTTCAGCCCTGGAGGTGCACTCTATTGTCTCTTGAGACAGATAGATGCCAACAACTCTTGAGTGGGCTCCATCTCTGGAATCTGAGTGCATAATCATTAATGGAAATTAGGGGGAGTTTTGTGTTTTTTTAAACTCCATCCTTCAGTCACCCTAGGTGTGAGTACAGAAAGATAGATTCCTTCCTTCCTTCCTTTTATTTGCATGTGGCAAGGACATTTCCCAGCCAAAGGAATGCACATGACAAAGAGTTAATTCTTTATTTATTGTCATAGATAACAATAACAGTTGCTTCTACAGCTCTGGAGACCTATGCACACCAGTCTAGCATCTGGGCAGCTATTCCCAGGTTTTGTGCTCAATGGAGCAGTTGCAGCATCTGCAGAACACTCCCCCCCCCCCAGTTTATGTACCTTCCCTTGATGGGTTGTGCACATATAGCTGGAGACCACACCTGTGTGGAAGCTGCTTTTGCTCTTCCTGCTTCAGTTCTCTCCTGGTTCTGGGAGGCAGTGGTGCAGGGGAGGGAGGGGAAGCACCCAACCTTTCACTTTCCTGGGCTGCCTCTTCCTCCAGCTCTAAAGCTTCCCCTGCCTCTATTTCTTGCATTCTGGCTAGTACGGGTCACCACAGACTACTGCCCCCTTCTCCCGAGTCAGACTCCAGCCCTGCTTCCCCCAAGGCATACTCACCAGTGTCTTGCCTTACTGACCTTGACATCATGCCACTCTTCAAGCGTGCTTAAAGCAGCTTACAGAATAGCATAACAAAACACCACAATAGCAAACATTACAACATACCAAAAACACATTTCAGTACTATACATATAACAAGACTGCATAAACAACACCCAGCATCCAATAGTAAAAATGCCAAGGGAACCTGACTGTTTCACCTTTGTCCCAGAAACACCCCTCCCATGCCGTTTCCCCCACTCCCTCTCCAGTGGCGACTTTCAAGGCTTCCAAAGGCAAATATGGATTTCTTTGGTCCTTATTTTGCATTTTCTGGGGTTGTGTTGCTCACACAGGGATTCAAGGAACTGTTGGAGGTGGAATTTGCCAGGATTAAAAAGGAGAAGACAGCCCTTCTAATGAAGGCCCAGCACTGGACAGACTGGTGGAAGAAGTCAGTGCAGAAGATCAAGCAGCTCTACGCATGAATCTGCCACACTCTTCTGCCTTCATGCGTTCTCATTTCTCTCTGTGTAAGCAATAGACACCGTCACGTGTTCTCATTTCTCTCTGTGTAAGCAATAGACGCCTTCACGTGTTCTCATTTCTCCCTCTGTAAGCAATCTATCCACCCCCACCCACTTGAGTAAATATATTATTTAGCAATCAAGGCGTCCTTGTTTTCTAACACCCTGGGTTAACTGGTGAGGAATTGCAAATGGGAATTTGAATCAACTGTCAATCAGTTGAAACTCTTGACAACACCTCAGAAGGGTTCCCAGAGGAACAAAGAGGCTGCTTTACATCAGCTCAGACTGCATGTCTGGGTCTACTAGGGATGGATGACTCTGTCATTTTCACATTTTTGCAAGCTTGGAATCTAATTCTCTCAGCATCAAAAAAAAAAAAAGAAAAAAAAGAATCATAAAATTAAAAGTCCTCCTGAAAACTTGTCAGCATTTTAGTCCATGTTTCTCCATATATACTACATTTGTTAACACAGTTTTGTCGAATATACTCAGGATTCTGTCCAAGTAAGTCTTACTCATTGTAGACCCATTGAAATTAATGGGCCTGAATAATTACTAGAGTATATTTTTCTGTGTCATTTTCACCAATACCATAGAATTGCAGAGCTGGAAGGGACCCTGAGGATCATCTAGTCCAACCCCCTCTGCAATGCAGGTATCTTTTTGCCCAACAGTCCTTATGCACACTTTCCCCTGATATACACATTTTAGTACATGTTATTTGGTTGGAGAACTGCATTGGAAAAGAGTGGATTTGGAAGGAGAGACAAGTTTCATTTCATGAGTTGTTTTGGGAAATGTGAATTAAGTGGAAGAGGATTTGTGTTTTTCTGTTGAGGTTTTTCTCCAGTTTCATCACCTCTTTCCTGCTCATGGAAGTACACAGAGTGAAGAGAAGAAGCCTTCATAGGGATGGGCAAATCAATCAGTTTCTCTCAGTTTCTCATTTTTCTAATATTAAATTCAGTTCTCCACATTTCTACATAAGTTTGAAATTATTATTTTAAACCCATGAAAGTTCATAAGCATTCTAGTGCAATTCTTTTCCTAATATACACGTTCTTTTATGGAATTTCCCCTAATATGCACAATTTTGCAGAGCAGTTTTCCCTAGTATGCACAATTTTGTATACAGTATTGGTTTATACGTTGTTTCAGAAAGTGCAGATTAGATATGTTACCCTTTAAATGAGGGCTGGAACCGATTCCCTCCTCATCCATAGCTCACGCTCTATGACCCTGTTTTTCCACAGTAAGGTATTGCATAAGGAAATGTTGAATAAAAAATAGTTTCATTAAGACTAAAAGAAATTCCTGCTGAACCTGCCTGGCGAGTCCAACTCCATGGGTTTCAGTAATTCCTTTCCCAATATCTCATTCCCATCTCCCTTGATAAGAACAGCCTATCACAAAGAAACCCAACTTATAAATTGTCCCTGCAGCAAATCAACAGCTCAAGGGGTTTGCTGCTCCCTCCTGCCCTCTGGGGATTTTATATAATTAATTAATCAATCAATTAATTAATTATATAAATATGTATGTACTGTTATGTTATTAAAATGTATCAATACAGTTTACAACAATAAAAACATAAAACCACACACTAAAAGCCAATGAACTACAGTGGTACCTCGGGTTACATACGCTTCAGGTTACAGACTCCGCTAACCCAGAAATAGTACCTCGGGTTAAGAACTTTGCTTCAGGTTGAGAACAGAAATCGCGCGGCAGCGGCAGCAGGAGGCCCCATTAGCTAAAGAGGTGCTTCAGGTTAAGAACAGTTTCAGGTTAAGAAAGGACCTCTGGAACGAATTAAGTACGTAACCAGAGGTACCACTGTATTGTGGAAGGATATTTTCTTAGTTGTCTGCGTAGGCCTGGCGAAACAGAGTTATCAGCAGGCGTTTAAAAGGTGGCACAGAAGGTGCCCGCTAAATCTGTTGACTGGGCCATTGACATCTAAGGCTGGTTTTCTTGTCAAATGAGCCTCACCAGTTAATTCGTGGAACCACCTATGTTCCTGCAGTGACTGAGCTAGGATTTAAGGGTTCAGGTGGTCTCTGAGGTACCATGGACCTAAGTGGTTCAGTGCTTTGTAAATTAACACAGGAACCTTAAATCTGGCTTGGCGGTAAGTGGGCAGCCAATTGTCAACTTTTTTTACGGACCTGAACCTTTTGGGCTGGGCTGAAAATATAGATGCAACAAAATATACAGTAGAGAGAAATGAAACGAAAGTAAAAGCAGAAATCTAGGCAATAGTCACAGCACAAGGGAAGTGGCTGTTTTCACAGAAAGCTCTAAGTGCATTTCTGGACAAGAATTCATCCATTAGCCTCTCACAAGGCATGCCAGGAAAAAGCAGAACTCATAACAGCCTAGCTGCAAGCTAATGAAGTAGAATGTTTCCTAGGGTAGATAGGCAGACATCATTTATGGGAAATGACTAATGCATGAAGGGGGTGGCTAAGGAATGGGAGGGGGGGAAACTCAAGCCATGTGAGATACTGCCTTTCGAAATTTTCCTGCTGGTTCACCACACAACAAAAGGATGTGGTCTGTACCATATCGGCTTCCGGCAAGGAACCAGAGGCACCACTGGCCATAAATACGAACACAGGGATCAGAAGAAAGAAGCCTGAATTTTCAGCTGTAAACACACCTTAAATGCTGAGGTCATCTTGACTGCCTTGCTCCAGGGAGCTGCCACCGAGTTCACAGTCTCTTCGCTGATTTCCTTCTTTCTGGTAAGCAAATCTTTTCCTAGACTTTGGAGTTAGGCCTTGGTATCGGAAATGTTAGGGTCTGAGGCAGGAAAGATAAAACGCTGCAGTGTCCAGCCAACAGGATGAACAGCCAGCAATAATCTTTCTATAACACACGCCCAACCAGAGGGATATAAAAAACGTTGAATGGCTCCAACAAGGCGGCAGAAAAGCAGGCAGCCTTTTCCCTCATTAATGCCTATTTTAAATTAAGAGTTCAACAAAATAAAATGGATGGTTAAGTAGTTGCTGCTGTTTAAACTTCAAAATAAATATTCCAACTATTTCAAATCAACTTTTAAGCACCAGGCTAAGTACTCTAGAGAGGTGTTTCATCATTCCATGGGGGTTTTTTTAGAAGGGGGTGAGATGAAGTAACTTCTCAGCTCTCTTGAATCTCTGAGCTATGAAGAAGGAGTGGTAAAAGGTGGGAGGTAAAGGTAAAAAGAGGGGATGCAGGAGGCACTGTGGTGTAAACCACCAGGACTCTTAGGCTTACCGATCGGATGACGGAGTGAGCTCCTTTTGCTCTGCCCCAGCTTCTGCCAGCCTATCGGTTTGAAAGCATGCCAGTGCAAGTAGACAAATAGGTACTGCTGTGGTGAGAAGGTAAATGGTGTTTCTGTGCGCTCTTGCACTTGTCATGGTGTCCTGTTGCACCCGAAGCTGTTTAGTCCTGCTGAACTTAACCGTCCGGGGGTCCTTTGCCTTTACCTTTTTACGTGGGATAATTTTCCTTTTAAAGCTTCCTCCCATGGCTGCCTTTTAAGCCAAACAGTGGAAATGGGGGTAGAGAGAGGCTTCTCAGTGCTCATATGCCCTTTTCCTTGCTGCAAATGCCTCCCAGCAGAGAGCAGCTCAGTAAAAAAAGAAAGCGGGAGGATTTTATGGGCTGCTGTGTGCAAAAATCTATAAAGAGAGATGCAAACACACACAGACAAACCAAATATACACAAGAGTCAGGAAATCTAATCTCGCTTCATATTTTCTCATAAGTTCCATAGTGCAACAGGAAGTAAAGCATCACATCTGCACACACAGTTCATTGAGGTGCAGTGTTTATTTCAAAGCTGATACCCGCCCTGACTGAAGATTTGGCCTTCATCTAATGCCCTCCAGCAATTTTGTTGCTCAACACACTTTCTACGTTCCCTAGCATGAATATAGCTGCCTCTCCAGGGTTGTAGGCTGGGACCCTCTGATTCCTTCAGCTGGATGAAAGCATGTGGAGAACATAGGAAGCTGCTTTATACAGAGCCAGATCGCTGTCCCATGCAGCTCAATATAGCCTACACTGACTGGCAGCAGTTCAGGATTTCTGGCTGGGTTCTCTCCCAGCCCTGCCTGGAGTTGCCTTTGGGGATCAAACCTGAAGCTTGCAAGGCAGATGCTCTACCACTGCGAGTTAGATAACCAACAGGCAGTTAGTAAGAATGATTCCTTGGATTCCTTTTATATTGATCTGGAAGTGGAACTGGGAGAGAGACTTTCCCAACTGTTATAAGAAAAAACTGCTCCTTTCCCCTTACAGGGTATCCTAAAGCCTTAAGAGTCCTTAAGTGGATTCCCTATCAGTAGGAGAAAATAACAGAGGCCAACCAGAGTATATTAAGAAGCAAAGCGGCTAGTAAGCCTGATCTTTATTGCAAAAGAAAAGTACTATTGCAACAGGGTCCCCACTCACCACACACAGGAGAACCCAGAACAATGGTGTGCAAGCCCTTATGTAAACTCTTTAAATTGCCCACCCTGTCGCCCAAGACCACCCCCCTAAAACATCATACATACATCACAGAAGGAGGTGGTCTACAGCAAAAATCCTGTTTGCCAGGATACCTCATAATGGTCACTGACTTCATTACCAGAGCAGTCTGGCCATTCTTTTGTGATGGTTAATAATTTAGTTTTTTGTTTCCCCCACAAAATGACCCCTGAATTTTTGAATTTTATTGATATTGATGCTGCATTTTATGTTGTATTTTATGCTATTTTTAAGTCGCATTTTAATCAATGTTTTATATTTGCTGTTAGCTGCCCTGGGCCCAGTTTTTAAACCGGGAAGGTTTAAAAGGTTTGTTTATTTATTTTTATTTTTATTTTTATTATTGTTATTACTTTAATACAGGCTTTGTAAGCAAAAAGAGAATGGAAAGGCTTTCCCCACTGTAATGGTTCTAGGGGTTGCTTGTGTGTAAATCAACGCCAACCTTGGCTGGTTGCCTGAATGAACCCTTTCTGTCTCGACAGCCACACGCCCGTGACTGTCTCAATCGCTGGCAGAATCCGTCAGTGGGCGTTTCTTGAACTTCTTCCAGCAAAGAAGCTCTTTGACGCTTAGTCTCCACCTAGCTTCCCTGCGCGGAAGCCTTCTGCATAGGGAGGGTGTGGGCATCGGAGGACCCGTGCTCTCCCCACTCCACCACTCGAGCCACCTCGCCGATTCCCCCATCTGCCCCCCTTCTCCACTGGTGTTACGCTGATTTCCTTCCCCAGAAGATGTGCTGCTTCTCTCCCTCCCGGGACGCTCTCCGGAATCCCTCTGGAGCCCTCCCTCTCCCTCTGGCTCTGATGGCAGTTCCCTGACATCAACCTCCTCCCAAGGACCCCCTCCGCCCCCTGCGTGATTTTCTGATACAACCTTGTCTCTTTCCTCAGCCAACGACGCGGGGAATCCCCTGAAGGAGCTGTCACCATCCTCTGAGGATCCAAAACCAGCCTCCCACCCGCTCCGATCTCTCCCCGCACAGTGGGCCTCCCAGTCTGATTCTTCTCCCTCTGATACCCCACCTCCCTCCTCTCCGGAGGCAGAAAAACCCACAAAGTCCCCTTCGTCGTCTGTGGTTCAAAGTCCCCTTCGTCGTCTGTGGTTCCAAATTCTTCCTCCCAGAATCTCGCTAGTGGTTTTGGCTTATCCGGGAACAAACTGTGGAATTCTTCCACCAGATACCCATCATTGATTGATTCAGCGGGAACCCACGTGTTTTCTGACCTGGGTTCTCCCTTCGAAGCTACCAAGTACTCCACCTGCCGACATCACCACCTTGAATCAAGGATTTCCGTGGCTTGGTTGCGGTGTTCCCTCTCCTCTACCCTCGGGTGGGTGGTGATTCCTCCCACGCGCCCCGGAAACTCTCGCCCTTCCCTGTACGGTGTGAGTAGTGACCTATGGAACACCGGATGTATCTTCATGCTGTCTGGCAACTTGAGTTTGAACGCCACTGGGTTCACCTGCTGTGCTACCGCAAAAGGCCCCAGCCGCCTCGGCTGCAACTTCTTGCACCCTCCCTTTAGGGGTAACCCTTGGGTTGACAACCACACCCGGTCTCCTACCCGTATGGCCTCCCCCTCCCTACGGTGCTTGTCCGCCTGCCTTTTGTAAACTTCCTTGGCCTGCTCCAAGTTCATCTTGAGTTGTTGGTGCAAGGCCTCCATTTCTTCTACAAACTGCTCAGCCGCAGGTACACTCCATGCTTCCTCCCCCCTTCCCGGGAAGGCCCTGGGGTGACACCCATAATTGGCCATGAACGGGCTCATTCCCGTGGACACGTGTTCCGTGTTATTGTACGCAAATTCAGCCAAAGCTAATTTCTCTACCCAATTGTTCTGTCTCTCGCTGACGTAGCAGCGTAGGTATTGTTGGAGTATACTGTTCGCTCTCTCTGCTTGCCTGTTGGTTTTGGGGTGTCTGGCCGTTGAAAAGCTCACCTCGACCTGTAGCAAGCTCATGAGCCTCCTCCAGAACCTGGAAGTAAATTGTTTCCCGCGGTCCGAGATTACCCTCGAAGGAGCCACTTGCAGTCTGAAAATGTGATCCACAAACAACCGGGCTGTCTCCTCTGCTGTCACCGCGTGCGAGCAAGCTATGAAATGGCACATTTTTGTCAGTAGATCGACTACTACCATGACTGCTGTCTTCCCCCTTGACTTGGGCAAATCTGTCATAAAATCAATGGACACCACCTTCCAGGGCCTTCCCAGCGTAGGTAAGGGTTCCAGTAACCCTGCGGGGGCAGCCCTCTCTCCCTTTGCCCTCTGGCATCGGTCGCACCCCCGTACATATTCCCGTACGTCTTCCCTCACCTTTGGCCACCAGAACTGCCTGGTGACGAGCAGCATGGGCACTTTGGGTTGTCATGGAGCTGTTTAAGTACCTTCCCCCTCAAGGTCTCCCCCGGTACATACAGTGCCCCCTTATAGTACAGTACCACTTCCTTTTCCTCAAACCCTCCATGGTCTACCCTTCCGTCTCAGAGTTCCCTGATTTTTGCTTGAGCGAACGCGTCGTCTCTGGTAAGCCCTGCCAGTTCTCGTTTCCCAACCAACGTTCCCCCACACACCCATCAGTCCTCGGGAAACACGTGTTGGGTTTCCGGTGGTCCCTCTCCCTCCAAGTATTCCGGTTTCCGGGAGAGAGCATCTGCTCTTACCTTTTCCACTCCCGGCACGTATCTGATCTTGAAGGAAAACTTGGCGAACTCCTGGGCCCATCAAACCTGTCTCTGGTTGAGCACTCGCACGGTCCGCCAGTATTCCAAGTTCTTGTGGTCAGTACAAACCTGGATCTTGTGCCTTGCCCCTATCAACAGATGTCTCCATTGTCGAAACGCCACGTAGATCGCAAGCAGTTCGCGGTCATACACTGTGTAGTTTTGCTCTGACTTGCTCAGCTTCCTTGAGAAAAAGGCACACGGCCTCCAGTCCTGCTTGGCCCCGGGCTGCAAAAGGACTGCTCCCACAGCTCGGTCGGACACGTCCGTCTCCAGTCTCATGGGCTTCTCCAGATCAACGTGCAGGAGCTGCTCTTCCGAAGCGAATGCCTTCTTCAGCATTTCAAAGGATTGCTGGGCACTTTCTGTCCACGCGAACTTCTTTTTGCTACTGAGACAATCTGTTATGGGCGCTACCAAGTGAGCGAAGTTCTTTATGAACTTCCTGTAGAAGTTGCTGAAGCCTAAGAACCTTTGCACATATTTCCGGGTTTTGGGGGCTTTCCATTCCAGCACTGCCTTCACCTTGCCTGGGTCCATAGCTAGGCCCTTGTCTGACAACTTGTACCCTAGAAACTCGACCTCCCTGGCGTGAAATTGGCATTTTTCCAGCTTGACCCACAACTGATGCTTCTGCAGTCTCTGTAGCACTTCCCTGACGTCTCTGACGTGTTGCTTCTCATTGTCCGAGTAGATTAAGACGTCATCCAAAAAGGCTTCACAATTCTTGTACAGCAGGGGCCCCAACACCTGGTGCATGAATCCTTGAAAACAGGCGGAGCCCGATTGTAATCCAAATGGCATAACTAAGTACTCAAAGGCCCCCAGGGGGGTGAACATGGTAGTTTTCCATTCGTCCCCCTCCCTTACCCTAATTAAATTGTATGCCCCCCTGAGGTCCAGCTTGGTAAAAATCTTCCCCTGCCTCACCCGGGTTAAAATGTCATCAATCCTTGGCATTGGGAAGGTCACGGGTTCAGACACCAGGTTCAAGGCCCTATAATCTACGACCAACCTGGGCTGATAGGTCCCCTTTTTGTCTACAAAGAACACTGGACTGCCCCCCACCGCCTTTGATTCCCTTATGAACCCCCTCTTCAGGTTCTTATCAATAAACTGCCACAACTCCTGCATCTCCTGGTCTGACATGGCGTACAGCTTACCCACCGGCAACTGAGCCCCTGGGAGTAGGTTGATTTGGCAGTCAAAGGGCCTGTGGGGAGGTAGTCTATCTGCCACCCTCTCGCTGAAGACCTCCTTCGAATCAGCATATTGCAGTGGCACCTGCCCTTGTTGTTCCACGGCCAGCCCAGCAACCCTGGCTACTGTCATTCTTGGGTTCTCCCCTCCCAGACAGTGTCCTAAGCAGTAAGCTGACCCAAAGGTGACTGACCGCTGATGCCATGACACTACTGGATCATGCAGTGCCAGCCAGCTCATTCCCAGTATTATTGGGGGTCCTGCCAGTGTGGCCACGTGAAAGGCAATGGTCTCCGTGTGCCTGGAAACCCTCATTCGCATTGGCGGGGTCTGGTGTGTCACTTCCCCTCCCAGAAGTTCCCTGTCATCAATGGTTGTCACCTGCAAGGGAAAATCCAGAGGCAACAGGTGGAGTTGGTGCTCCAGAGCAAAGTCTCTGCTGAAGAAATTACACGAGCTGCCCGAATCCAGCAGTCCCTTAACCTGTGGAACGCCCTCCCATCAGATGTCAAAGAGAACAACAACTACCAGGCTTTTAGAAGACATCTGAAGGCAGCCCTGTTTCGGGAAGCTTTTAATGTTTGATGTATTATAGTATTTTAATATTCTTTTGGAAGCCGCCCAGAGTGGCTGGGGAAGCCCAGCCAGATGGGCGGGGTATAAATAATAAATTATTATTATTATATTATTATTGACAGGGTGCCCATTCGGGAGTTCTAGCACCACTTCTATGGCTATAGCTGCCTTGGGGGGGTCAGGCTGGGGCACTTCTATTGGTTGCTGGCCTGGCTGCTGCCCCTGCTGGTTGCAGCCAGGCATTGTCGTTTCCCTGCGCCAACTCTTCCTCCCCCTTCTCGTTGTGGCCTGCTGCCCCCATCATCCTTGCCAGGCTTTCCTTTGAGGGCAGACCTTAGCAAAATGTCCTGGTCGTTCACAGAGGAAACACTTCTTGGTAGTTTTCCAGTCCTTTCCCTCCCTTTTACGACCTTCACGGGAGTTTGAAACCTCGTGTGCGCGCACGCGATCAATTTCCATTGGCTCTGCCGCCTGGGGAGGCTCCCTCGGTATCTCAGGAATGCGGTAGTCATGGAAACGTTCTCCTCTCATTTCCCGCTTCTCCTGAGCCCGCGCTTCTAGGTGTACGCCTATCGCGAGCACCGCCTTTGTGAGCTCATCCATCGACTGTGGGCGGGGCGCTCGGGACAACTCGTCTTTCACTTCGGGGGAAAGACCCGCCTCAAACAACTTTTGTATCCGTTCAGAGTCCAGATCCCACCCGAGCCGGTGTACTAACATTGCAAAACACGACCAGTAGCTTCTGACGGACTGGCTCCCCTGCTTGCAACCCATCAGTTCCCGCCGTGTCACGCTTTGCCCCACATCGCTGGAGAACATCGCGTCCATTCCCTGAAGGAATTTATTAAGGTCCTTCAAGGCATCATTTTGCGTCGACATTAGGGGCCTGATCCATTCTCTCGCCTCATCCTGCAGATGCCCCACAATGTAAGCCACCCTCTCCCCGTCGTCAGCAAAGTCATTTTTCTGCAGCTCCAAAGCGTACTGCACTTCTGTTCGAAAAGCATTGTAGTCTTGGGGCTTCCCCCCAAATTTGTGTACCAGCCCCAGTACCTTCCTTGCGATGGGGGTGGCTCTGACCTGTGCATCCTGAGTCCATCTTTCCTCCAGCCGTGCCGTCAGGATAGCTACGTGCTCTCAGTTCCTCTCGACCAGACTCCACACCGCAGCTGGCTGCTCCATCTCTTCGGCTGTTCCTGTTTGGCTCATCTTGCTGCCTCTCCGGGGCTACGCACAAGCAACGTCAGGGACTAACGGATTGCTGTAATGGTTCTAGGGGTTGCTTGTGTGTAAATCAACGTCACCCTTGGCTGGTTGCCTGAATGAACCCTTTCTGTCTGGACAGCCATGCACCCGTGACTGTCTCAATCGCTGGCAGAATCCGTTAGTGGGCGTTTCTTAAACTTCTTCCAGCAAAGAAGCTCTTTGACGCTTAGTCTCCGCCTAGCTTCCCTGAGTGGAAGCCTTCTGCGCAGGGAGGGTGTGGGCATCGGAGGACCCGTGCTCTCCCCACCGGTTCCCGGCGAAGAGTCTTGGAGCCACCTCGCCGATTCCCCCATCTGCCCCCCTTCTCCACTGGTGCTACGCTGATTTCCTTTCCCAGAAGATGTGCTGCTTCTCTCCCTCCCGGGACGCTCTCCGGAATCCCTCTGGAGCCCCCCCTCTCCCTCTGGCTCCGATGGCAGTTCCCTGACACCCATTTTCCTTCCTTACTGCAGAGGAATATTTGAGGTCACTGCGAGAGTCAAAATGGCTACAGGATTGCTCTCCTGTACTATTTTAGACACGTGGTTTATATAGTTATGTATGTGTTTGCCTTATACATGTACAAACATTTATTTTATATTTGAGACCTTAGAATTCTTATGACACACCTCTAATGTTACTTTCATTACTTCCCTAGGTGAAACCTACAAAACATCTGGACTTTGGATATCCTTAATTCTTCTTTTGTTCAAACCCAGGAAACATGAAACTTCAGAAACTTATCTTATCTATCCTTGCACTCACCTTTATCACCATCTTCTTTTTTATCGGGTGAGTCTCTTTTGCTGAATATCCTGTTCACAGCAGCCACCAACTTGGATGGCTTTGAAGAGGATTAGACAAATTCATGGAGGAGAAAGCTCTCAGTGGCTACTAGCCATGATGCCTATGCTTTACCTTCATGCTTCTGAGTACCAGTTGCTGGAAGCCACAGAATAAATGCTGCCAGCCAATGTATACAACATTGAGCTAGCTGGAACAATGGTCCTCTATGAGGCCGGTTACCATGCTTTGAGGAAAATCGCCTCCTATGCTAAATTCTTATTGCGTCTTGTAAACACAGAACACAAAAATAATTCTGAATTAAATTCAGTATTTTTCACTTGTAATACTAATCAGTACCTAATCCATTCTCACCATGTAAATATGAGGATTGGATAAAAGTACAGCCTGCCAACTCCACCATGCCAAGTCCAACAATACCATTTTATTGTTCATTTCCTTGCAGATGCCCCCATCCTGATAACATTTCTCAAGTCCTGCACAACCTTTATGCCTCTTTTAACTGCTTTTTTTTTTGTCCCCAGGGTTTTGATTGGGAAAGGACCGACCCACTACCTTCCATATTATCTTCCATGCCCAGATCTCTTGTAAGTACCATAGTGAGATTTGGGGGCTAAACTGCAGAGCCTTAATACTCCATCCAATGCTATGTGATTAGCCATGGTCCCTGCATTCTAGGGCAGAAGTTTTCAACCGTTTTGAGTCCACGGCTTCCTTGACCAACTGCATTCTTTCTGTGACACCCCTGTGGGGCTCAGGAGCCCAGTTATGTCACCCCCTGCCTGCAGAGCTGGCAGCCCCTCGCCCCTTTTCGAACACTCTCCCTTGTGGAGTGTTCCTTCAGCCTCCTCTCCTCTCCCCTCTCCTTGGGAGTCCTCCAGGCAGCCGTCTCTGCAGCCTCTGAGCTTCCTCTGAAAAGATGTGACTTCTCACACTGCACCAAAGTGGCCTGGGACTTGTCTGCCTATTCCCAACAGCAAGGGCTGGTGGACTGGCTGGCTGCGGTCCCTTGCCCATTTGCTTGCTTACTCTGAGGCCACTTCAGCTCCTGGCAACCAGCACCCCCTGGCCAGCCCCAGAGGCACCATTGACTTGGGGAGCTTGTAGCCAGGGCAGCTGCAACAAACAGCTGTGCAAGGCAGAGATGAGAGGGCATTGAGGGAGGGAGGGAAGGAAAGAGGGACAGAGGCCAGTGTTGCCTGTGGCACCCCTGACTATCATTCAAGGCACCCCAGGGTGCCACAGCACACTGGTTGAAAACCACTGCTCTAGGCAATTAGACTAGATTAACTTTGGAGTACCTTGTCGCTCTTCAGTTCTATATTTTTGGTTGCAAGAGTGAGGTGTCAAACAAATTGAGCCTGTAGGAGCTTTGAAAATAGGAGGAAATACCACTGTCACAGGCACTGCATAATACTTGTTCTGCGCTTATAAGAAATCAGTATGTTAGTGTGGCAGCACCTCTACTTTGCAACTCCCAGCCTATTTATGTCAGGTAGGCATCTTCACTATACTCTTTACTGAAAAGATTTTTGTTCAGACAAATCTATCCTCACAGAACATGTAGGCTTGTGTTTTAAGTATGTTTTTAGCCAAACTGTTTTCATAACACTTTGCATCTTTAAAAAAAATAAATCCTGTTTTTAACTTTCCTTTTCTTGACAATTTTAATGTTTGTTTGCTTTTTGCAACTTGCCTAGAGGTTTTATTTCCAATTAAGTAATATACACCTTTAAAAAAAGACACATGCACACAAACAAATGAATAAATAAAAGTTGAATTTCCCTTTCTCTCTCTTTTTTTGGACAGTGCTTTGAAACTACAGTACAGAGAGAAGAATTCACACCAGCTTTTCCCACAGTTAGTTCTCTTCCACTTGCTTCTTCCCTAAAATTGCTGCTTCTTTCTTCTGGAGATTTGTTCTAATATATGAATATTTATTATCTTTTTCAGATTCTTTTATCCACAGCCAAAGTCTGTGCAACAGACGTAAGTGCCAGAAAGGACTGGCCCGATTCATATATTCTATTTATTAAAACTTTTAACAAATTTACTTTGTTGTTGTTTTTTAAATGCAACAAAGCAGTAGACATTGTACAAAAGTTTCAACAGTGATAAAAATTGAAATAAGACAAAAATTTAAATGTAAATAAGAATGTAAGAAAAGCCCTGCTGGATCAGGCCAATGGCCCATCTAAGTCCAGCATCCTGTTCTCATAGTGGCCAACCACAGAATCCAACAAAAAACCCCAACCAGGATCTGAGCACACAAGCAATCTCACCTCCTGCAGTTTCCAAGAACTCGTATTCAGAAGCCTTTCTTCCTCTGACCATGGAGGCAGAGCAGATATATTGTTGTGGCTAATAGCCATTGATTGCCTTGCCCTTGATGCATTTGTCCAATCCAAGTTAGTGCCTCCTGTGGAAGTGAGTTCCACAGTTTAACTTGGTGCTGTGTAGTTAAATAAATTCATGAATTACTGGTTAATTAAAATAAATTTCTGGCTTCAGAGGCCTGTCTAATTAATACTATTTGAGGTAACCTCTTATAGAAGTCCAGGATGACTTTTCCTGAACTCGCAAGCATGTTCACACTTCTCCGAATTTTTGCAGTGCTGTTCTCCAGCTGAGTAATGTGTAAAGAAAAAATGTTTGTACTAGGACAAAGTGTGCATTTGAAAATGTATATTTTAGTGAATAGAACATACAGAAATTCATTATATTAGGGAAAGTGACTTTGCAAAACTGTGTATGTATATTAGCCATAATTGCATATGAAAAATGTGTGTGTATCAGGGAAACTTGCAGAAAAATGAAGTTTCCGGAGTACTGTACTTTAAAAAACAACAACAGATGGAAACATGGAGAACTGAACTTATATTCAGGAAAAATAAGAAACTGAAATTGACAGATCTGATCACCAGTAGCATCCTATTTGCTCAATCAACACTTCTGACATTGCATTGCTTTATTTTCCTGGTTTCCTCAGGCGCTCTGATGTGCTCACCGTGACTCCGTGGCTTGCCCCCATTGTCTGGGAGGGGACATTCAACCCTGAAATCTTGGACAGCATCTACAAGCCTTTGAACCTTACCATTGGAATGACTACCTTCGCCGTAGGAAAGTAAGCAGAAAGGGCAGGAGGGGTTGGGAAGGTCTGCACATTTGCCGAAATCTAAAACATGATGTGGGCTGTAGCAACTCTGGTTATAAAAGGCCTTTGTTACGAGTGCCTGGCACAGACCCCTGGGCTTAAGGACATAGGATGAGCCCTCTTGGATCAAGCCTAAAAGGTAACTCTCCACCAAGTGATATTCAGAAACATTTACTGCCTCCAACAGTGGAGGGAGAGAACAGCCATCAGGATTAATAGAAACAAAATTTTTAAAAAATCCTTCCTGTAGCACCTTAGAGACCAACTAAGTTTGTACAAACTTAGTTGGTCTCTAAGGTGCTACTGGAAGGATTTTTTATTTTTATTTTTTTTTTACTACGGCAGACCAACATGGCTACCTACCCGTAACCAGGATTAATAGCTTTGTGGAGCTGCTGCATTTCAGGATGGGTAGCCCTAGGCCACATTGACCCCTGGTCTGATTCTAGCCTACTTTGCTCCTGCCTTATGGGGCCTTAGGAGCCTCGGAAGCAGCCTTATACCAAATTAGACCATTGATCCATCTCACCCAATACTGCATACACTGACCAGCAGCAGTGCAGCTTGAAAATCTGCTTTTTAAAAACTCTGCCCTGAGCAATTGCTCTTAATATATATATCTTTAATGTTTGCTCAGATACATACGATTTGTGAGCCATTTTTTGGAGTCAGCTGAACAGTACTTCATGGTGGGATACCGTGTGAACTACTACATCTTCACAGACAACCCCAAAGACATATCCGTTGTCCGCCTGCAGCCTGGGAGAACCCTCCACCTCATCCCTATAAAGAAATATGCCCACTGGCAAGAAATCTCCATGCGCAGGATGGAGGCCATAAACCGGTACATCTCAGATACAGCCCACCGAGAAGTGGACTATCTCTTCTGCCTGGACATTGACATGTTGTTTCATAACCCGTGGGGCCCAGAGACCTTGGGGGAGATGGTGGCCGTGATCCACCCAGGCTACTACAAGGCCTCTCGGACAGCATTCCCATATGAGAGGAGACCTGCTTCCACGGCCTACATCTCTGAGGAAGAAGGAGACTTCTACTATAGTGGGGCGGCCTTTGGAGGCCTGGTCAAGAATGTCTACGAGTTCACCAGGGCTTGCCACATGACCATATTGGCAGACAAGGCCAACGGCATCATGGCAGTTTGGCAAGAGGAGAGTCATCTGAACAGGCACTTCCTTTCCCAGAAGGCTTCAAAGCTCCTCTCTCCGGAGTACCTTTGGGACGACACAAAGTCAAAACCACCTGAGCTGAGACTCATACGGGTCTCATCATTGAGCAAGAATTATAAGGAGGTCAGGGACTGACCCTAGTTGGGTCCATCTTGGCCTCACTGTGTATTTCTGGGCAGAGGAGCCCTTGGGATCAAATTATTTGGACCTCCAGATCCATTGCAGAGTTGGCAAAATCAGACACGTCCCCCAACCCCTGCCAAGAGTGCCACCCCTTTCTCACAGGCTCTGGACCTGGTGTCTTCCATGGTGACACTAGGGCTCTCCCAGTTTGTTTTGGGCCACACACATCAGGCAGGCTACACGCTGGATTTGATCTTTGGCACAGGCATAGATGTGATCATGTCCCCCTCTATGGAGGTGCCATGGTCTGATTACTATGCTCTGAAAGCCAGGATTGACTTCCCGCCCCCCACCCTGCTTAGGTGGTGAGTCGATTTGGGCTCGGCGTGGAGGCTGATGGACCCTGATGGATTCCGTCAGGCCTTGCGGGATCCTGCTCCCCCTGGCGACTCATTGACTGAGCTTGTTTTTCCCCACATTTTTTTTTAATATATATTTTATTCAGGATTTTCTTGTTTTACAGAAGTGTAGTGCCTCGTATTTTTTTTTCCATGTAACATTTTTACAAATCCATTTCATTTGTTGAGGCATTAGGGGGAGAAGAAAAGAAAAAAGAAAAAAGAAGGGGGTGGAGAGAGGGGAGATGGATAGGGGTGGGGTCGGGTGGCGGTGTTTCTATTATGTTTAATGTATGTAGAGTTTGGTGTCAGCGTTGCTTGTGTTGTTCACTTGTGTTCCTTTGGTGGTGAGAGAGGTTGGGGTTGGCCTAGGGCAGGGGTCTGCAACCTTTAAGACAAAAAGAGCCACTTGGACCCGTTTCCGAAAAAACAACAACAACTGGGAGCCGCAAAAACATTGCAACATTTAAAACAAATATAACACTGCATATATTGTTTCTGGCCTTAATGCTATATATACAGGATCGTGCAGTCAGCTGTCAATCTCAAGAAAAAAGGACAAATTAATAGCTAATTAAAATATTTAATTTACAACCAGGTAACCAGGTTAATGGGACTTTTGCTCCTGAACCTCAGTGCTCAGTGTCTGCACATCAGGGCTGTAAGACGTCACCTTCATTTTCACACAGGCTTGCAAGCTGTCATCTGTGAGGCGTGATCGGTGTTTGTTTTTAATATAGTTCATGTTGGAGAAGACCTGCTCACATACATATGTGGAAGAGACCACAAGGGCCATCGAGTCCAACCCCCTGCCAAGCAGGGAACACCATCAGAGCACTCCTGAGATATGGTTGTCAAGCCTCTGCTTAAAGACCTCCAAAGAAGGAGACTCCACCACACTCCTTGGCAGCAATTCACCAAACTTTCACCAAACTTTCCCCTGCTTAAGTTTAAAAAGGGGCTTCAAGCAACTAAAAAGGGGCTTCAGGCAACTAACTCCACGTGGAATTCCATGCGACCGCGACTGCATAATCAATGCCACAAAATGCCAAAGAAAATTAACCAGGGCCCCAGTGAACCATAAATCATAATCAGTGCCTGATGTAAATAATAATTAATAATGAGGGCCCAACGTCATCCTCGTCATTATAAAAATAATCCCTCTCTTCGCGCCGCCCAGCCTCCCAAGAAAAAAACCCCACTTCAAACGGTCACAAAGCACAAATTCCACGCGACCGCGACTTGCTATGCCCAATAATCAATGCCCCAGAATGCCATAGAAAATTAATCAGGGCCCCAGTGTACCATAAATCATAATCAGTGCCTGATGTAAATAATAATTAATAATGAGGCATTCGTCATTATAAAAATACCGTATTTTTCGCCCAATAGGACGCTCCGTCCCATAGGACGCACCTAGTTTTTTGGGGGGGAAATAAAGGGGGGGGAATTTCCCTTATTTCCCCCCCAAAAGGAGGTCGGGGAAACCGAACCAGGTCGAGGAACAGCGGGATGGCGGCGCTGCGCCTCCCTGCGGTCCCCCGAGCTTGTGGGGCTGGCCCATGTCTGCCCGGCGCGAGGGGCGCTCTGCATCAGGGCGCCCCCCCTGCGGGGCGGCAGGCTGCTATCCGCAGCGTGGGGAGCCTTGCCGGGAAGTCCGGCAAGGCTCCCCACGCTGCGGGTGTCTGCCTGGCGAGGGGGGCACTCTGCTGCAGGGCGCCCCGCCCGCCGGGCGGCAGGCTGCTCACCTCCGCCCCTCGCCTCCGCCCCTCGCCTCCTCCCCTCGCCTCCACCCCTCGCCTCCGCCCCTCGCCTCCGCCCCTCGCCTCCGCTCCTCGCCTCCTCCCCTCGCCACCGCCCCGGAGCCGCAGCAAAGGCTTTAAAGAGCCGCATGCGGCTCTGGAGCCGCAGGTTGCCGACCCCCGGCCTAAGGTGTGATTGTTTGCTTGTGATTGGCTGTGGTGATCTTTGTTTTCGTGTGTGGGTGAGGTGGGTGGGTGTTTTGGATCAGGTTAGCCATATTGATTTGTATGCTGTTGGTGGATTATTGTCACTGTCCTGTTGGGCTGTGTATGTGATAAAGGGGAGCCATACCGGGGTGAAGGCATCTTCTTCTGTTTGTCCCCGTGTCAGTTTCAGTTTATTAGTTAATTTTTCTAGTAGGGCTGTTTCCCATACTATTTGGTACCATTGGTCCATGGTTACTCCTGACAGGTCTCTCCAGTGTCTTGTTATGGTGTTTCTGGCTGCTGAGAGTAGGTGGGTTATGAGTTCTTTGTGGTGTAAGTGGGCATTGTTGTCTTGGAAGATGTTTAGTAGGGCCAATTCTGGGGTGATGTCTATTACTTGCTTAGTTATTTTACATATTTCTTGTATGGCTGTTGTCCAGAATAGTTGGATTTTGGGACACTCCCACCACATGTGGAGGTATGTGCCTGTGGAGGTGCACCCTCTCCAGCATTTTGGTGAGGTTCCTGGGCGTATTAGCGCTAGTTTCCTTGGTGTTAGGTACCACCTGTAGGTGAGTTTCAGTGTGAGTTCTTTTCTTTTCATTGATATGGATTTAAAGGGGGGTTTAGACCACATTCTGGTCCATTGAGTGGGGTTAATCTCATAGCCTATGTCATTCTCCCATTTTTTTTTTATTGCGTCTAGGGGATTTGCGGGATTTTGGAGTAGTATTTTGTATATTGCAGAGACCGTCCCTTTACCGCTTCCCTTTGTTGTTAGGAGGAGGTTTTCGAAGGTTGTCAGGGGCCTAGTTGCTGCTGATTTTACTGTTGGGTTGTTTAAGAGGGCATGTAGTTGGTGTTGTGTTAACCAGGGCATTTGGGTGTCTTCTAGTTTGTCTTGTATTTCTTGTGTTGACAAGGGTTTGTAATTTTTATAAAAGTCTATTAGGCGATATAAGCCTTGGTTCGCCAGGTTTTTATCTTGAGGTTTTGAGCTGCATGGTGGAATAATGGGTGGTACGCCAGGGGGATGAGTGGGGATGGGGTTGGGGATAGTTTACCTATTTGTGTTTTCCATGCTTTGAGCATGGTCTGTGTTTACCTGTTAAGTGCTGTGGGAATTTTCTTTAGTTTGTTTGGGAGGAGTGCGTATGTTGTGGTGCAGGTGTTTTCAATTGTGTCCCTCTCTAGGTGTACCCATTGTTTTGTCTCATCTTCTAGTATATATGGGATTATATGGCGTATTTAGTTGGCATTGTAATATGCTTCTATGTTGGGGATTCCCCATCCTCCTTCTGAGGTGGGGAGGTGCAGGTATTTGGGCTTATTCTTGGATTTTGTGTGAGAAGATGAAAGAGTGTAGTTTTCTCTGCCAACTGCGAAGTTGGGTTGAGGGGATCCAGATTGGGAGGGTTTGGAATAGGTAGGTTAGTTTTGGGAGTGTGATCATTTTGATCATGGCTATTTTGTCTGAGAGAGTGAAGTTCATGTTATTCCATCTCTTTAGGTCTTTGTTAATTTGTCGCCACAGGGGCTTGTAGTTGTGGAGGTACAATTTATTGAGGTTTCTGGTTATTTGTACCCCTAGGTATCTGAACTTGGTGTGGCAAAGTTTTATTTTGGTGACCTTCGTGAGTTCTTTTTGGGTGTGAGGAGGGGTGTTGAAGCACATAGCTTCTGACTTTGTAAAATTTACCTGTAGGCCCGACACCACTGCAAATGTGTTGAGTTCTCTGATTAGGGAGGTTGCTGTGCTTATGGGGTCTGGTGTTATGACCATTAGGTTGTCTGCAAAGAGCCCTAATTTATAGGTTCTGCCTTTTATTTCCACTCCCTTGATGTCTGTGGCTGCTCGGATGCGGATTGCTAGGGGTTTCCTGAGCCAGGATAAATAAGAAGGGAGACAGTGGGCATCCTTGTTTCGTGCCTCTTTGGATAGCTATAGTGTTAGAATCCATATTGTTAGTTCTGCATTTTGCTGAGGCTTGGGAGTATATTTGTTTGAGGATTTGTAGGAAGTTGGGGCCAAATTTCATGTTAGTACTGCTAGTATGTATTTCCACTCCAAGCAATCAAAGGCTTTGAGGATGTCTAGGGACATAATTGTCAATGGGAGTTTGGTTGCCTTGCTGTGTTCGATCAGGTTCAGTAGTTTCCTGATGGGGTCTGTTATATTGCGGCCAGGGACAAAGCCAGTCTGGTCTGGGGCTATTAACTTGTGTAGGAAGATTTTTAGGCGGTTGGCCAAGATTGATGTGAATATTTTGTAGTCTTGGTTTATTAATGAGATTGGGCGGTATGATTCTACTTTGAGGCTGTCTTTTAGTGGTTTTGGGATGGAGACTATTTTGGAGTGGGTCCAGGTTTTGGGGCTGGGGCCCCCTTTTATGATGTCGTTGAATAGGCGGGTCATGTAGGGCATCAAGGGTTCTTTGAATTTCTTATAGAATTCTGCTGTGAAGCCGTCTGGGCCTGGGGCTTTGTGTGGTTTCAGGTTTTTGAGGACCGCATCTATTTCCTCTGGGGTGATAGGGCTGTCCATGAATTCCTGTTCCTCATCAGTTAGGGTAGGCATGGTCAGTCCTGCTAGAAATGTTCTGATTTCCTTCTATGGTGGGTTATGGGAGGTGTATAGGTTGGAGTAGAATTCTGCAAATTCTGAGGTTATTTCTTTGGGGGAGAATGTTATGTTGCCGTCTTTTTTGGTGATGCAGTGTATTCTTGTTTTGAGTGCTTTTTTCCTACATCTATTTGCTAGTAATCTGGAGTTTATCCCTCCATGTTCGTAGAAACGTTGTTTAGAGTATAGAATGTTGATCATTATTGACTGAGCTTGTTGAGGGTTGGAATACCCGACGCTTGGCGGCCATAGATGAGATCACACCTAGGCACCCTCTGCAACCCCATAGAAACCGGGCCCCTCAGTTTACTGAGGAGCTCAGACAGCTAGAGCGAGTATGGCAGAGTACTTGTGACGGAGCCTCAAGAACATCTTATAAGGCATTTATGAAAACCTGTGAGATAGTAGTGAAGACTGCAAACAAGTCTTACTTCTCAGCCTCCATTGCATCCGCTAGCTCTCGCCCCACGCAACTTTTTAGTATAATTAGGTCTCTAACATCCCGAGAGGGACAGCCAAAATTTAAGTATGAATCAGGCACATAGCTGTGAGGCATTTGGGAGCTTTTTTGCAGAGAAGGTCCTGTCGCTCCGCCATGACCTCCCTGCCAACTTGGATACAATAATGGAACTGGAGGCACCTTGATTGTCCTCAGGTCCAGTACTGGACCACTTTGACCGGATACTGCCAGCCGATGTGGACAGACTCCTCCATGCCAGAAAGCCCACCACTTGTCCTCTTGACTTGTGCCCATCCTGGCTGATTTGAGCATGTCCAGATGAGTCACCCCCCTGGGTGACATCATCAATTTGTCCCTTGGCACCGCTCTTAAAGAAAACATCATTAGATCCTTTAGATCTATTCAATTCCTGCCCAGTTTCGAATCTTCTGTTCCTGGGCAAGGTGATTGAGAGAGCAGTTGCTGAACAGCTTGTTGGATTTCTGAATGAAACATCGGCTTTAGATCCATTCCAGTCCAGCTTTTGCTCTGGTCATGGGACCGAGATGGCTCTGGTTGCCCTAACTGATGATCTCTGTAGGCAGCTGGACCAAGGCAGGTCAGGGCTGTTGATTCTCTTAGATCTGTCAGCAGCCTTCAACATGGTTGCTCACAAACTTCTGGACCGCTGCCTCACCGATGTGGGGATTCAGAGCACAGTCCTTCAGTGGCTGCGCTCGTTCCTTTCTGGACAGAGGGTGGTGCTGGGGGGGGGGTGAGCTGTCATCGTGCTACTCCTTGGTGTGTGGAGTACCGCAGGCCACAATTCTCTCCCCGATGCTTTTTAACATCTTTATGCGCCCCCTCGCCCAGCTTGTCCAGAACTTTGGCTTAGGTTGCCATCAGTAGGTGATGACACACTATCTGTTGATGGACGGCCACCCCATCCCACTCTTATCTGTTGATTAGACACCATCCCACTTTCAGTACTGTTTGTACCTGCAAAAGATTTGAGGCGGAAAGACTCCAATGTTTCCAGTCAGTGCAAGTCAGGTCATTATAATATAACAGATATTGTAAGTCAAAACCACGAAACTGCCAAAGAAAATCAATGCAGAACATTAAATGACTACAGGAAGTGTTACATCATAAACAAGATAAGGCACAAAAGAAAGAAATTTTATTGCAAAGAGGAAGGATCAATCCAGCCATCACTGACCCTGTTTTTGCAGAGCTGTCTTTGTTAACACCAGTTGTAGCCATGTATTGAATAAAAGGATAGCAATCAATGATAAAACTGTCTTGTATTTGTCCATCCCTGATAGGGTTACCAGGTATGGGGCATCCCAGACCTTGAGATTCCAGGGCACAAACCTGGGACCCAGGAGCAGCTACCTGGGGATATCACAGGAGGGCTGCCCAGTGATGTCAGGAAGCATAACACGTTGCTTTTCTATTGAATTTATATCCCACTTTTTCTCCAGCAAGCTCAGTGTGGTTTTCTCCCACTCCTCCTGCATGGTTTTGTCTTCGTGAGGTACTTTTGGCCCACACATGACTGCATAAACTATGTGTGGGTTTTCCCCCCATCTGCATTATAGGGTTCTTGCAAAAAGGCTATATGTGGATCCTTTTTGAACAAATAAGTTGCCATTCTGGTGTATTTTATTGGATCTCCCAACCCCTTCACAGTTAAAAGAAATTACTTTAATACCTGTACTCATTTTGGCCATTAAGCAATAGTGTCCTTTGCCATTCTAAGCTTTCCATGTTTTTGCTTTGGTTCTACAAATTAATCTACTTCTGTAAAAAATCTACTTGTATCGCATCTTTGAAAAAAACCTTTGAATTAACCCAGAACCTTGAGAATTTACACCCTGGTGTGTGTCCTCTTTTAACAGTAGAGGGCACTCCAGTACTACTATGGGTATAGAGTAAATCATAAGCATAAAAATCAAACTTATTTTAAACAAGTAAATGATGAGGTACATTAAAGTGGATATTTTCTTGTAAACCTCATGTCCCAACCTCTGGGTACTTTCAAGATATTTATATTTTCAGGTCATTCCAGTTTGATTGCTTTCACTTCTATAGAAAAGGAGCCTTTCCTCTCTTTTTTTTAAACAGCATTCTTCAGTTCTGGATTAGTTCCTGCTTATTAAAGAGTGTAGTAACCTTTCTGAAAAATGTGCAATGCTGCCTCTTCATTGTCCTGTTATTCTCTTACATGGTCTTTTGGCTTTGTTGTAGCCCTCTCATCTGGGCTCCTGAGCTGGGTCAACTTCACCAATGGATTCACTATCCAAAAAAATCAATAACCCTAGGTGGACAGACCAGTTCTAGTGGTGTTAATAGTTTTGTGGGTTCCTTGAGGTTGGTGGTTGAGAGTGTTGTTTAGCAGTCACTAAACGAAAGGGGAAAGCCCAATAATATCTTATTCCTACATCTTGCAGATTGAGTATTATGTGCCAAAGTTCCCTTCATTTTATCAGTGTCCAAAAAACAAAAAACATCATGATTGGATTATTGTCACAAATTATTATTTCAACCTTTCTCAAAGCCTTTCAAATCTCATTTTTCTTTTTAAAACAGTGGAAGCTCATAACAATACCCTTTGGGGTGCTGTATCCTGCAGACTGGCTGGCAGTACTCTATGCATTCTTCTTCATATTTTCTGGGGACAATTCCAGGCAATGTCTAACAGTTTTAAACCACTGGATTATCAATCCTGTAATATTATCTCCTTCTGCCTCCTTTTTAATCCTGTGTATATTAACCCTTTAGTGACTATTTCCCACTTCTTCAAGCTTACACTTAATGCATTTATTTTCCCTAAGCAGCCTCTTAATTTTTGCTTCAAACTTAAATCCACTGCTGCAGAAGCTGTTTCAGCAGTACCCTCCAGCTTTTCCATTATTGTATTTACCTTTGCTTCCAGAGAAGCTATTAATTCCTTCTAGGCTTATATGATTTTGGCTTTTAAGGGAAATGCATTATGCTTCAAACTATTCCCTGAATATGGCATCCAAGTATTTTGGTTTTACAGCTGTATTTTCTGCTATTTTAGGAGGCACAGCAATCATTTTGTCTTCTTCACTTGTTTATAGGGGCCTCACATGAAGCACTGAGCTAAGCTTCCCTGTTTGGGGTGAGTGAAATGCTGCTGTGGACATTCTCTTAGGCAGAGGGAAGAAGATTTATTTTTATTTTAATAAATCCTGTGCAATCAAACAGATTTTAGTTAAAACTGGCACCTAGGGGAGGAAACTGTTCTAAGTGGCCATTTTGGTTTCCGTTCAGCCACACCCATCGTTGCGGTTGCTGTTGTTGTTTACTTTTATTTTTATTTAAAAGCATTTCCTGCACCTGGAAGGGAGTGGGCAAATCCCTGGAGGTCTGGCAACCCTATTCCCTGAGCTTTCTAAAACACAGCTACTCAACATTTCAGAGAGTAATGCTTCAAACTCTTTTTTTGTACTATGTACTGTATCTAAATAAATCCCTGCCAGGGAGCATCACCTGTAAGTGATTTCTAACCCAGCAGCCTTAAGAGGAAAAACCAACAGGGCTTTATATAGTAAATCCTGGTTTTTGTTCCCAAATATATATTTTTAAAAGAGCTAAAGAAGGTGCTGATTTTAAACCCAGTCTCAGAAATGACCTGTGTGTGTGTGTGTGTGTGTGTGTGTGTTATAGCTATCAACTGTCCCTTATTTGGCGGGAAACTCCCTTATCCCAGCGCCGTGTCCCGCTGCTGTCCCTTAAATTTCCCGGGTTTCAAAGGAAGCAGCTCCTCTCTCTCCCTCCCTGCCTGCCGGTCAGGGAGGAGGGAGGCTCCAACTGTGTTGGCCCCCCTCCGGCCTCCTCTCACCAGCCTCAGCCCCCGGGAGCCTGAGGCCCTTCCGCCGCCACCCTCCTCGCGGCCGCCAAACTGAGCGTCTCTGCCTGGGGCCTCCCCTCTGCCCGCCACTCCCACTAGGCCGTACTGTGGCTGCGCCACCGAAGGACCCGGATGAGATGGGCAGCCTGGCGTGGCCTATGAATTGCTGAGGAGCGAGAGAGGAGAGCGAGGGCAACCATAGAGAAAGCAGTTCAAAGAGAAGAGGAAGAGGAGGAGGCGGAGGCGCGGGCAGGTGTTCCAAGGGCTAACCATAGAGGGGGAAAGCGGAGGAAGGACCGCAAGCGCTTCTCCCATAGATTTGTAGTGGTAGACTAGCATAGATGGTCTGATCTGCGGGTTTACTTCGGGCGCTATTTCCCCCCCCCCTTCCTCCCACCCCGCCTGGTGGAACTGAGAGCTGCAGATGGAGCATGAGAGAAAAGACACAGAACTGCAGCAGCATCTTCGTAGCTTGGACTTGGTTTTGCGTGAAAAGTGTTTGCTGCTTGTAGTTATTTAATTGCAGTGTTTCATCAGTTGGTGTCTTGAGCAGCAACCTCTGGAAACGAAGGGCTAAAAACCGGCGCTGCTCTCCCAAATTATCTGGTACCTTTTTAACTTTGTATTTCAGCTGGTTGACTAAAATCCCTTATTTTGCTGATCCCTTATTTTCGAGGCTGCTGGTTCCCTTATTTTCAAATCTGTAAGTTGACAGCTATGGGTGTGGGTGTGTATCCTGTTTTTGTTGTGCCTATAGTGCAAGACATAAGTGTCAACCTTCCCTTTCTTGTGGGAAATTCCCTTATTCCAGCGCCGTTTCCCACTCTTTCCCGCTGCTATCCCGGATTGTTAGATATCCCGTTGACTGTCCCTGGGACAGGTGAGGCTGCTGATCCCTTATTTTTGAGGCTGCTGATTCTTTATTTTCAAATCTGAAAGTTGACAGCTATGGTGCAAGAGAGCCCCTTCCAGGCCTCGATAATGCATTGCAGAACAACTGAGGCGACATCTGCACTTTACATTTAAAACACTGTCATGGCTCTCCCCAAGGAATCTTGGGAAGTGTTGTTTGTTAAAGGTGCCGAGAGTTGTTAGGAGACCACCATATTCCACTCATAGAGTCATAATTCCCAGTTACTTTAATAATCTGAAATATACTCAGAGTCGCAAAGTGATTTCATGCTATTTATTCAGCTCATAGTGGTGAGGAGGAATAAATGAATGTCCCCTCACAGTATCTGCTTTATATACATTATTTACACAATGGGCTGCACATGATTGGCTAATTCCGGAATTCTACTGTAAGCCAATCAGGTTGTGGAGTCACTTCTATCTGGAGCAGGATTGGGTGGTTCCTGCCAACCAATCATACTGCTGCATTGTTCTAGGACCAATCAGACTGCTGCATTCTGAATCCTATTGTTCTAGGACCAATCAGACTGCTGCATTTTGGATCCTATTTTTCTAGGACCAATCAGACTGCTGCAGTTTGGATCTTATTCAACTCAGTACATAACACCCCTCCCCTCTAAGTTCCAGTCCTGCCCGGGAGGTCGCATTCATAGTCCTCAAGGTATGCCGGCGGCCTACGTGTGCGTTGCGGCCTGGGGTGTTCCCTGGTCCGGGCTCCAGGTTCTGGCTCGTGTTCCAAGGATGCTGGCTGTGATGGGCCTGTTTGGTCTGGTGCAACCGGCTCGCTCAGTCGTGGTTCTGGTTCTGGTGTCCTTTCGGCCTCATGGGTCCTCTCTGTATTTACTGATTCTGCCTCTTCTGCTGGCCCCTCCTACTCTATGGGCCTCACTGCCCCGCTGTTCCCTTGGGACTCCTCTGACCTGTCCTCCTCCTGGTTTTCTCCCGGGAATCGTCGCCATATCTGGTCGCAGTGGCGGCGCCAGCATTGCCCCCCATCCGTTAGCAAATCATACGACACGGGGCCAGTGACCCTGGTGACTGTGGCGGGGCCAGTGACCCTGGTGACTATGGATTCACTTCTATCTGGAGCAGGATTGGGTGGTTCCTGCCAACCAATCATACTGCTGCATTGTTCTAGGACCAATCAGACTGCTGCATTCTGAATCCTATTGTTCTAGGACCAATCAGACTGCTGCAGTTTGGAATCCTATTCAACTCAGTACATAACATAATCAATCCCTCTTCCCAGGGAACTCTGGGAACTATTGTGGCTCTGTGAGGGGAATAGGGGGCTTCCTAACAACTCAGCAGCATACAACAAACTACACTTTTCAGAACTATTTGAGGGAAGACATCACTGTTTAAAGTGGTACAATGAGAATTTTTTAATGTGGCATTACTCACCAGTATGGAGCCCTCACTCTTTTGCCAAATAAAAGCAGCACTGGGTATTATAGTGCTTTAAATGGATAGTGCTGATGGGGCTGCAGTGTAGATAATACCAAGCTATGACTCTGCTATACAGCTGCAAACGTAACGTATGAAGCGTGTTTTAAGTGCATTATACAAATGTGGCACTAGGTGGCACTGATGAGCTAATGACAAATTTCATCTATATTTTTAAACTATTTTTCTAAAAAGCATTTTCACAGCGTTTTTTATATCTGTGTAGATTCAGCCTTGGAGACACCAATGGTCTGACTCGGAAGTCATGGATTCCCCCCATAAGAATCCTGGGAGCTGTACTTTTTTAAGGATGCTGAGAGTTTCCCTGGGAAGAAGGCTTGACTGTTAAATCACTCTGAAAATCGTAACTCTCTCCGTAGAGTGGGGGGTATCCTAGCAACTCTCAGTACCCTTAACAAACTACAATTCCCACAATTCTTTAAGCCAAGGCTGCTTAAAGTAGTATGATACTGCTTTAAATGTAGAATGCGGATGTGGCCATAGAAAGCAGAATGATGTGTGGATGGTCCAGGATAAATCCATCACTAATGTGCTATTATTACATAATGTGGCAGAATGCAGCCTACAGAAAATAACACTAGTCCGAAGGGGCCCTGGGACAAATTGAACTGGTAAGATTTGTCGATCCTTATAGAGAAAAAGTGAAAGAAAAATTAGAGGCAGATTCTATTTGCCTTCTAATTAAAATTGGTAACTTTTGTTTATGAAACTGTGTTACTTTTCTCTTCCTTCAGTATCTCAGAAGGGCTCCTTTACAATCAATAATATTTTCAAAGGCACCAATGCAGGTACCGTAAGTGTCTAGCAATATATTGATTAAACGTAAACACGATGGATTAAACAGCAGATGATTCAGTGGAAAAAGGAGACAATCAATTTATTAAATTAAATATTGTTTAATTGGCAGACAAGTACAGTACTGGAAGTCATGGGAAGAATCCCCTCTTTACTATGAACAGTTTTGCGAATATGAAGGCTAATTTTTTGATCACAATAGCAATTATGGGTTATATCCAATATTAGTCCCACTTAAAGTAGAAGCTTTGAAATTAGCAAACATCACTAGCTAAGGAGTAAAGCTTAAAAGTTTATTTATTCATTGGATTTGTTCAGAAAAAGAAGAGCCATGCTGGATGAGGCCAGTGACCCATCTAGTACAGCATCCTCTTCTCCCAGTGGCCAACCAGGTGCCCACAATGGGAAGCCCACATCCAAGACCACAAGCAGACAACTCCTTTGCTAGAACAGCTTCACTGGCTACCCATCTGCTTGTGGGCACAATTCAAAGTGCTGGTAATGACCTATAAAGCCCTACATGGCTTAGGTCCAGCCTATCTGAAGGACCACATTGCCTCATATGAACCTGCCTGACATTGAGATCTTTTGAGGAGGCACTTCTCTTGGTCCCACCACCCCCACAGGCAGGCTTAGTGGGGACCTGGAACAGAGCCTTCTCAGTGGCTACTCCCAGACTTTGGAACTCCCTCTCTGGATAAGCTAGACTGGCTCCCTGCTTGCTATCCTTCTGCTGGCAGATAAAGACTTGTTTCTTTTTTTTCAATTTTTTTTATTGATTTTCCCATTTATAACAAAAATGACATACAAAACACACAACAAAGAAAAACACATTACAATACAATAAAACTAAACACAGGAAAAATTATTTCTTCAGCTATCTAATTCTCAAAACATTGATATCTGACTTCCTCGAAACCCCTCTAAGTGAATTTCATTATATCACCTGTATATCAGTTCTCCAAATTCATATTTCTAATAATATTAACTCCTATCATTTACTAACCTCTTTTCCTTTATTAATGTTCTAATCCTTGCTATTTACTAACACATGTTCTTATTCTACCCCTAAGCCTATTCGTTACTTCCAAGAATTTTCTAATTATCTAATATCACAATACTTAGCCAAATAATCTTTAAATTTCTTCTAATCTTCTTGTATCTCTTCTTTCTGGTCGCGGATTCTTCAGGTCAGCCAGCTCCAAAAAGTCCAACTTTTTCTTCGGACATTCTTCTATTGTTGGTATCTCTTGCAATTTCCAGTTTTTGGCTAGTAGCAGTCCAGATGAAGACTTGTTTTAACAGGGTTTTGGGAAACAACTGCTTTTAATTAAAGGGCTGGTGCCGTGCTGTTTTTATTGTAATTATCTGTATGATTCTAATAGAGCTCATATAGATATAGCTATGTTTTAATTCTCTTAATGCTTAATTGTTTCGAATGGGTCCCCCCCCCCTGTTTTAGGTTGTTCATATTTTATCTGTAAGCCACCTTGTGTCCCTGTCATGTGGAAAGGCAGGATATTAATAAATATGTAATCATCATCATCACCATCCCACTACCTGTCTGGCTATCTGCCTAACAGTGCAATCCTATGCTTGTCTACTAAATACTGCTGAGTTAAATGTCTCTGAGGTTGATGGATATAAACAGGATCGCATTGCAATCTTTTGGGAAGAGGGGAGTGGGGTTGGGAAAAAATATTATACTAGCTCCAATTGGCTAATGACCCTCTGATGGCAAATGTCTGAGAGGCAGGATTGCAGAAGGAGGGGAACCGAGGCAGGTGATGATCTCACCGAAGAATGAGGAGTGGAATGTCAAAGATGACAGAATTAAGCAGGTCTTGTTTCCAGGGAAACGGCTCCCAAAATGCATGGGAGGGAGGCAGGAGGATGTCGGGGGAAGAGGGAGATGGTGAGAAAGAGAAATTCAATTAGGCAAAAGCACAGAGTGCAGAATAAGATGGTAAAATGGAGGCATGGTCAGAGTGTGCTCTGGCTACTTTATGTCAGTAAGAACCAGAATCCAAGACCCACACCCTGCCCCAAGTAAAATAACCACTGGAGCCCCCCACCATGTGCTATCAATGCTCGGCTGGGTGACTGGGCCTGGCCACCATTTGTCTTTCCCAGAATGCCTGGATTACAGGCATTGTGGGAAAGTTTTATTTATTTTACTTTTTAAAAAAGGAATTTATCCCCTGGTGTGTGTGTGTGTGTGTGTGTGTGTGTGTGTGTGTGTGTGTTTTAAAACTCTCTATGAAAAAACCACTGAAAATACAAAATGCAAAATGTATGATCAAAACGTTGGAAACATCGGAACGTTCGCAAAGTGCAAAGCCTTCCTTAAAGAAAACCGTTTTAACCAGGCGCCTGAAAGCCAGTACGGCATAGTGCTTAGAATGTTGTACTAGGACCCAAGGAAGACTATGGTTCAGATTTCCCCACTTGGCCATGAAGCTTTAACTGTGTGCAACTTTGCGGGCCCATCACTGCCTCAGCCTAACCTGCCCCACAAGGTTATTGTGATTAATTGCCTGGTGCCTGTTCAGAGGGCTGTGTTGGATGCAGGGGGAGGCATAGGAAGGCCCTGCTAGGCCTCCTATGGTGACAGCTTCAAATGGAACCATGATCCCAGTAAACCACAACCCAGTACTGTGAGCATGAGCATAGCCAAGGGAGAGCCGGGGGGACAGGACAGGGAGGGGCACCTGCCCCCCCAATCAATAAAAATACATAAACACACATAAATAAAAATACATAAACGTACATAGCCAACTGAGGTTCTGCCCCCCCCTTCCACAAAAGGCCTGCCCCATGCAAAAAAATAAATAAATACTGGCTATGCCCATAACCGTCAGGTATGTGAGCCAGAGTGGTGTAGTGGTTGGAGGAATGTTTGACTTGGACTTCGGAGAGCAGGGTTCAAATCCCACCTCAGCCATGTGGGTCTGGGTGACTTTGGACCCAGCGCTGCCTGTTCTGGGGATTAAATGAGTGGGAGAACTATGTGCACCTCCTTCAGCTCTTTGAAGAAAAAAAGTTGGGATATAAATGCAATCAATAAAAGCAAAATACAGTAAAGAGTATTGACGCTCACAGAAATCACTACCCTTAAGCCCAAAAATGTCGTGTGAGGCTGTGACCAATATGTTAGGACTTTGGCTGGGGCAAGATCTGAGTTCAAATTTCCTGCATATGCTGCCCTTGGGCTGAAAATGATTCCCAGTCACAGGGCAGGAGTGCCAGCTTGGCCCCGTGACCATGGGTGCCCAGGGCTGTGGGTGCCATGCAGCGTGCATGGTCCTGGCACTTAAATTTGTGGGTGCCTGGCCCCTTCATGGGGAATTTTGTGGGTGCTCGGACACCAAGGGCCCCAGGGAGTTGGTACCTATGCCACAGGATTAAAATATTGAACCCTGCAGTGTAGATTGCGAAACAAAAGAGACAGGAATAGCCTTGCAGCATCTTTGCCAGCAGATGGCGGACCATCCCTTGCAGAAGTCCATTGATGTTTGAGTTGTTTCTTTGCTGGCAGACCAGTTAATGTATGCTACCACAAGCTCATCCACGCTAAAGAGCAACAACACTGCATGCACTTACGGACCCAGAATCGCTTGTCTACTTGCAAGTAGTATATGAGGGTTCATAGGAGCCAACCCCTAGGACCAGAGGAGTCTTCAACACCCCCCAAAATATTTGAGTGACCCAGGCCCCTCAAAGTTATTGGAAATTCCCATTCAAATTGTGTGTGTGTGTTTGTGTGTCAGGGTTTACCTGGGCCCCTCCAATATTTTATTCAAATTGGCACCCCTGTTAAGGATTCAAATGCCCATTGAGTGACCTTGGCCCAGCCAAGGGTTGGCGTGAGGTTGGCGTGAACCATGTACACCACCTTGGGGTGGCGTCAACCACAGGGTTGGCGTGAACCATGTACACCACCTTGCAGAAAAAGATGGGATATACGTGCAATAAAATAATTAAGGTGGGTGGGAATAGATACTGACACCCACATCAATGAAAGAATGATAAGAAGGTGGTGTGGTGGGGATTTGAGCTGCAGCCCACCCATACACTGGCCTAGTCTCGTGTGGTGGTCTAAACCCCACCACCACCACGATAGCTGGCACCGGCTGAATCACGCTTGTCGCCATCCTCCCCGACTCTTGAAACCCCGAATGCTCTTTTATGAAAAAATAATAATATAGGCAGGCTTCGCGTTACCAGAGCAACCCTCTCCACCATCGCCACCACCGCTGCTCTGCCCTCTTCACTGCTGGCATGAAATTGATCAGGCAAGGCTGGTTCCAGGAGCTTCTGTTCACCTCCGCAGCATCCCCGGGGGCGCCTGAAAATGTTCAGGCTTCTGTGTGAATGGAGATCAAGCGGTTGGGGGTGGGCATTGCTTTATATGCCGTAGCCTTGCAGGGCACTGGGGGGCCGTTAATTGGAAGGGCCCTGCTGGGTCTTCTGTTCCTGTTAAGAGCACATGTTGCAGGCCCGAGGACTGAGCCTACAGTGGAAATATCCCATGCAGAGGACCTGGACAAAAAAACGTGTTCCACCTGTGGTGTAGTTGTTACGGTAATGGTTCCTAAACCTTTTTGTGCTACCACTTTCTTGGTTCCATAAACTCGTCCCCAGTGCCCCTTACCCTACCCCATAAAAAGTATTAATCAGAATACTGGTTTGCATGAACATAGGAAGCTGCCTTATACTGAGTCAGACTTTGGTCCATCTTGTTCAATGTTGTCTGCACTGACTGGCAGCAGCTCTCTAGGCATTCTCCCAGCTCTATACAAATTTAATAAAGAATAATAATAATAACAGACAGGAGTGCCTGGTGTGCTCTGGTCCATGGGGTCACGAAGAGTCGGACACGACTAAACAATAACAAAAATAATACCTGGAGACACCACTAGGGATTGAACCTGAGACCTTCTGTATGCAAAGCAGATGCTGTACCACTGAGCTACACCCCTTCCTCTAAAGATAAAGTAAGATTCTTGTGAGTCCTTACAGTTCTGCATTAAAGGCTGAATTAAATAAGAAGCTGACATCTTATTTAATTCGGCCTTTAATTATATATATATGCCTTGTGCCCATCTATATTTTGAAAAACAACAAAAACAAAAGAAAATTTCTGTATTTGCCCACATTGGTGCATCTTTAAAAAAAATCCAATCAGGCACTCTGCACATGTTGAGAATAAATTTAGCCCTCAGATTATTAAAAAACAACAACCCTCCTTTGTTCCATTGTTGTTTGGCTGTTCTGTCTATGCTCAGAATCCTTTAGATCCCTACAAAACAACCCCTTTAATTTTCTCCCTGTAGACCTGTCTGCAGCCAGTCTGGGTGCAGCCAACCACCAAGTCAACAGGAGATGCCTCCTTATTAGGCAACCTTTATCTAGGTTATATAGATTCGCCTTCGAGGAGGGGAAAGCACTCTGCACGCGCTCAGGGGCCTCCCACCCAACGATGCCTTGCGGTTTACTGTGTTTTGGAAACGCGAGGTGGCGTTTGCTAGCTTGGAAAAAATATGTGGGAGACGGGGAGCAGAGTAAAAGCGAAGAGGCGATCTTTTAAAAGCCTGCTGGCGGCTGTTTGAGTCATTTCAGTCCCCCCCCTCCCCTTCGCACGCTCACTACCCCCGCCCTTTGCAAATTGTTGCAAGCTGCGCGCAACGTTCAGAGCGCTGTCTCTCTGTCTCTGTCTCCAGACTCCCCAAAAGCAGATCCATTTTTTCCCTTCCTCTTCCTGCTTTCTCTTCACCCATGGACCTCTTTTTTGCAGGAGAGCGACCAGGAGGGAAGCAGCGAGGCGCTCCTCTCCCCAAGCAGCGCGGGGAGACAACAATAGGAAATTGAAGAGGCCGGGGGAGGCGGAGGGAAGCGAAATTGACTAGCAACGAGACTGTGCTGGTGGCGAAGAGAAAAATAATAATTCCTCCTTTGCTGGACGCAAAAAGCGGCTGCTGTGTATAGGAGAGTTTTATGGAGCCGCCGGCTGGGAATCGCCCTAGTTCCGCCCGGAGAAGGAGATCAGGAAGACGGGATTATTATGGGCTTGCCAAGAAGACGCTGAGCTACTCCCGGGTGGTGTTGGCAGGGGTTGGAGCATCGCCAGGCTCGCTGGAGACCTGCTGCCGCGGCCGCCTTTCTTAACTGGGCAAAGCCAGGCAGCAAGGACTCTTGACAAGGCGTAAAAGAGGGAGAGCCCTTTCCTGAGCTGGATTTATAACCGCATGGCAAGCGACCAGTGAGTGACCCAGCGATCAGGGCAAGCGACCCTGAGTGGATTCCTCTCCTGCGCCTTTTCTCTTCAAACAGCCTTTGGGAACGATGAGCGGGAGATGATGATGTTGGATAGCCAGGTAAAGGACGCCCGCTTTTGCAAAGGCTAGAAAATAATAATCGTGATGGTAGAGGTGGAAGGGGCCCCATAGGGGGCATCTAGTCCAACCCCCTGGTAATGCTTTGCAGCGCAAGCGAAAGAGCAGCCACCCCCCACAAATGGGGGGAATAATAGGCAGGTCTTCGCTCCCGAGTGTTTGCGATCTGGGGTTTGCCAGCAGGTGGAAAACGGACAGGTGGCTTATTTAGTCAGAACTGCTTCTTGTTGTTGTTGAAAGGAAACTGCCTTATATACCGTAGCTTAGTACTGTCTACACTGACTGGCAACAGATCTCCAGGGGGTCTGTACCTGGAGGGGCTGGGGATTGAGCTCTACCGCTCTGCTATGACTTTTCCCCCTAAAAATGAATTAAGAAACTATTAAGAATGGCTCAGAATTAAAGGCTGAATTAAATAGGGATATATCTAGGTGTCTTATACTAAATCAGCACAATCTATGCTGCCTGACACTAGCTCTGATTTCAGGCAGCAGTTATTGCCCAACCTTACCTAGAGACAACAGGGATTGAACCCAGAGCCTTCTGCATGCAGACCAAGTGCTCTACCACTAAGCTTTGGCATTCCCCTCTAAAAAAGGAAGTAAGATTCCAGTCCTCATGATTCTGAATTTAAAGAAGGGCTGGGGAGCTGACTTCTGCTGAAGTCAGTCCATTGGCCCCTCTTGCTAAGTACTGCGTACACTGACTGGCAGCTGCTCTCCAGGTTTTTCAGACAGGGACTCTCCCCCAGCCCTACCTGTAGATGCCACTGGGGATTGAACCTGGGCCCCTCTGCCACTGAACTACAGCCCTTCCACAGCTTATGCTGTGTGTGGCATCTAACAACATAACATAAATGAAAATGCTTTGGTCTCTGCCCCACAGTGCTTCAGTCTACAGTCGGCCAGGATATACAGAAGCCGATTGAATCCTTTTATGAGGAAGACCTTATCAGTCACCTCCCTGCCTTATGTTTGATCTTCTTGGAAAGGGAGGAGCTAAGGTGGACCTTTGGCCTGATCCAGCACAAAAGCCCTTGTATTCTTACAGTATGATTAGAGAGGAGAAAGACAGGCTGACTGGTGGCTATATGAGCTATGGCAACAAAATAGAACGTCCATTTTCAGGAGCAGTTTGCCTTTCAGTACAAACCAAGGGTTAGGTGATCATGAAAGGCTATTCCCCCAAGTCCTTGGTCTTGAGCTCTGTGATGCTTCTGACTGGCTGGTCTCAGAGGGTTCCTGCCCCCCCCCTAATCCAGGAAGCCAATTCTCGAGTTGACTGTGGGTTGGGGGGGAGTGGAGACCAGATGAAACTAAAAAAAGATGTACATGAGCAAATGCAATTTCAGGACATTCTGGAAATGAATATATATACACAAGGGCTTCCACTCTGGATGTGGTGAAGATCACATGAATTAGAAGGGGAGGCTATCTCTGAGCATGTGTCGAGTGCTTCCCACTAACACAGCCTTTGCCAACCCTCCAGAAGTTTAGAACTGGAATTCTAAGCAGCCCTAGCCAGCATGCTGGTAGTTGTAGTGCAAAACTTCTAGAGGGTGCCTGGTTGGCAAAGAAGGTGGCATCCCTTCCCCCAAGTGTTCTTAGGATTTAAAGCACATTACTTCCCCTCAATAATCCTGGGAACTGTAGTTCTTTAAGGCTGCTGGGAATTGTACCACTGTGAGGGGGTAAAAGCTACAGTTCCCAGGATTATTGGTGTGTGTGTGCCATGTGTTTTTAAACATATTATGTTTGTTGCAACCTGCTTTTCAACAGGCCACACCAGTGGTTGAGTAGCTTCCTTGCATGTAGATTAAATCCTTGGCATCTCCAGGTAAGGCTGTGAGAGATCCCTACCTGAATCCCTGAGTCAGTGTAGATAGTACTGAGCTAGATGGACCTGTGGTCTGTCTCAGTAGAAGGCATATTCTTCTGTTCCTAGGCACCAGCTCCAGGACTTGTGGATTAATAATGCTGATGATATAATTATAGAATGCCTCTGAGCATGTGCCGTAGGCCTTCCCACACCAGATGTACTCATCTAAATTTGGGACTGGGCTTCCAGCCAGCTCTGAAGCCCTGGCACTTCTAGCTCTCCCCCACCTCTTCCAGTTAGCCCACAAAAAACATTTTGCGTAATGGGGTTGTTGATGCTTTTGTGGGTTTGCCAAATTATCACCTTCACCTCTGCCGAGAGGACATGCTCTTAGCTGTATTACGCCATCCCTGCTTTGCTAGGGGGTGAGGGAATTCAGCCTCAAGAATTTCATTTAATTCCCACCATGAGAGGGAACCAGGAGTTGCCTAGAAAGAACAAGGTTACTTTCAGGAAACCTGTCTAACATGGTTTGAGAGCCCTGTCATCCCTTCTCATGAATCCTTGCAGTGTTTGGAGGATGCTGGGGAAGTCACTTTTGTGGAGTGGGAAATTTGTGTCCCACCATGATCCTCAGCGACATAGGAAAAGAATATTCAATAATTTGGCCAGTTCCGGAGTATCCCAGAGCCTGAGATTTGAAACCTGAGATCTGGGGTGGCCCTGATGATGTCATGGGGGGAGGCCTCCTAGTGATGTCACAGGGGTGGGCTTTGGAGATGGAGGTTAATTGGGAGAGGAGAGCAGAGGAGAGGCACCCCAGTGTGTCCCTTCTATAATTTGCAGTCAGCTCCTGCTGGGCTGAAGCTTGCAAGTTGTATGCACTGTCGTCATCATTTTTATTGTCATTATTACTATTATCAAAGGCCACCTCGCATACCTGGAGATTCATGCCAATCAGTTGCTGCCTGGAGACGGCCAGGCAAACCGGGAGACTTTGCGTCAGACCTGGAGGTCTGACAACCCTAGTATGAAAGGATATTAACGGTTGGTCTGAGCAACCAGTGTTTCAGGAGCAGTAATGGTTTGTGCCTATTTGGCCTGGTGGGGCAGAAGGCAGCGAGCCCAAGAAGTAGATGGGGCCAGTAATGAGTGGAGACAGGGCCAATGGCAAGTGGAGGTAGAGCCAACTAATTATGGTTTTGTTCCTATCCTCCTCACTAATGAGTTCTGCAAGAGCAACTAAGGAGGAGGAGGAGGAAGCTGGCAGTCTGTGCCACTTGCTGGACTGGTTGTAAGAAAGCAAGCCCATGCCAGGAGGGCGGTCAGTCGGGTATACTTGCCCTGGACCTCAGAGGACTAAGCTGGCTGGGGCCCCCACCAGGGACCGGCCAATTTTTTGCTTGAGTTTATAACTTTATTCTAACAAGACTCCCACCTTGGGCCTCAGACAAGCTCTGCACAAGGCTGAGAGAGGATGTTTGGCTGAGGACAGACTGAAGTTCATAGGGCAGTGCCCATTTCTTCCTAATGGACCAGCCTCCACTGTTTGGCACAGCACTGGTACTGGAAATTCTCTCCCTCTTGCATATGTGTGTTACTCAATGCTCGCTCTGCACAAGCTCAGGTGCCCCTTCTGTTCAGTTCCAGGACAGTGTCATAGCTGGAGGACAAGCCTCTTTGGGATATTTTACTCTCGTTTTAAGCCTTACGTGACTTAAGTAGCCAAAGGACCCAACACATTTTCCCAGCTGGCTGCTGGAAAACCCCCAATCAGAGCATGAAAGCAATATTCCGACTCAGATATCTGTCCCCCCAATGGTGCCATCAGGGAAGGATTGTGGGGTCCAGGGTCCAGAACTCCATGTGGCAAGGGAGATTCCACTTGGCGAAGGGCTGGTTTTTTCATATTTTGAAGCACAGAATTTTTACCATCTAAATAGCACCCCCTTCCATAATACCATTAAGTCCAGAACTGAAGACAACAAGAAGACGGCCACCAACTTGGATAGCTTTAAAATAGGATTAGACAAATTTGCAGAGGATAAGGCTAGCAATGGTGACTAAGCCCAGTTGCTATCTTCTACCTACTCTTTTGAAGGCCGTAATACTTTGAATTGCCAGTTTCTGCAAACTGCAGGAGGTGAAGAGTTGCTGTTCTGCATGTGGCCTTCCTTTTGGGGTGTCTGGTTGGCCACTGTGAGAACGTGATGCTGGACTAGATGGGCCTTATCCTTCTTATGTCCAAACTATCCCACAGGTGCCCAGTATTTGGTATGTTAGAGAGATACTGCAGCTGTACCTGGAGGTTCCATTTAGCTATCAATTCTGTTTCAGGAGAAAGGGGGTGCCATACTTGCTTTGATTTAAAGCCATACTGTGGAAATGAATTGGAAATGTTATATATATCCCCCCCTTCCTTTTACCTTCCTTTATGGGTATCTCCTCTGTCTAAGAGGAGTATATTTAAAATAACCTTGGCAGGCTTATCAAGAAATATATCTCTTTCACATCCTGCCTCTTATGAAAACATCTGGCAGTGGGCATGAGAGTCTGCTTTCCTTTGCTATGGTGTTTGGTCTACGGAGGTGTTTGTTACAAAACCTTCACTTTATAGAAGTACCAGAGTCTAGCCACAAGTTATCAACAGCCCTTATTCTGAAGGAAAGCACCTGCCCTCCTTGCCTTCGATGCAGATATGGTTGCCACAGGTGGGTCCAGACATTTAACTGTTGAGCTGTTTCTGTGCTGCAGAAACAGATGGTGTTCTGATTTATATGATCTGCTGTTGTACAGTAATGCGGTTGTGTAGGTGGTTGTATGTGTGAAGAATCAGTTTCATTCTTTGTGTTTAAGTCTTGTGGTTTGACTACAAGTCATGAGATCTAAATGCACTTGATTTTATGGAAGTGTGGAGTGTTCAAGAAGGCTGGGGTTATGTCAGGTTTAAGGGACTGTGTGTAATGCAGAAGGGGAAGAAAGTCTTGATAGCCAACACAGACACACAAGTCTCAGAATGTGGTACAGTATTAGCATTTAGAGAACCTCAGCTTTCACTTGTAGGGAATCAAGTTTCTAGTTCTCATTTGATTTAGGATTCTGCCTTCTACTGAGTCAGACCATTGGTGCACGTAGCTCAGTATTTTCTACAATGACTCCATGTATATCGTACCTGGAGATGCCCTTGGGGGTTTAACCTCGGACCCTCTGCATGCACAGCACTTCCCCAAATTAATTTATCTGTCAATTATAGTTCCCAACCCCCCTCCCTTTCTCAGCTTTCTCTTTTAGGTCTGTAAAAATGCTCCTAGAATATTTTTAAGTAATCAGATATCCATTTATGTCCATGTTTTTTGAAAAATAGCTTTAATAGCTGTTAAAAACAGCCATATTCTACCTTTCCTCTAAGGAGTTCATGGCATACAGGCTTCTCTCTTTATCCCTGCACAACAACTCTGTAAGGTAGGTTAGGCCTGGAGAGAGTGACTGGCTTAAGGCCACCCAGTGAGCTGCGTGGATGAGAAGGGATTTGAACCCCACTCTTCCTGGTCCTTCACCTCCGCTAAGAAATGCTTGTGCTGGTAGTAGTAGTAGTAGTAATAATAATAATAATAATAATAATAATAATAATAAATAATAATTCTTACCCCACCCATCCGGCTGGGTTTCCTCAGCCACTCTGGGCTGCTCCCAACAGATTAAAAACAGAATAAAACATCAAACATTAAAAAGTTCCTTAAACAGGGCTGCCTTCAGATGTCTTCTAAAAGTTAAATAGTTGTTTATTTCCTTGACATCTGATGGAAGGGCACACAGGGTGGGTGCCACTACCGAGAAGGCCCTCTTCCTGGTTCCCTGTAACCTCACATCTCATAGTGAGGGAACCACCAGAAGGCCCTTGGCACTGGACCTCAGTGTCCAATCTGAACGATGCGGGTGGAGATGCTCCTTCAGGTATACTGGGCCAAGGCTGTTTAGGGCTTTCAAGGTCAGCACCAACATTTGAATTGTGCTCAGAAACGTACTGTGAGGCAATGTAGGTCTTTCAGGACCAGGGTTATATGGTCTCGGCGGCCACTCCCAGTCACCAGTCTAGCTGCTGCATTCTGGATTAGTTGTACAGTGGTACCTCAGGTTAAGAACTTAATTCGTTGTGGAGGTCCGTTCTTAACCTGAAACTGTTCTTAACCTGAAGCACCACTTTAGCTAATGGGGCCTCCTGCTGTTGCCGCACCGCTGGAGCACGATTTCTGTTCTCATCCTGAAGCAAAGTTCTTAACCTGAGGTAATATTTCTGGGTTAGCAGAGTCTGTAACCTGAAGCGTATGTAACCCGAGGTACCACTGTAGTTTCCAGGTCACCTTCAAAGGTAGCTAGGGCTATGTCTGCTTAATTTTTTATTACGCATACAAGCCTTAAATAAAGAAAATCATCCACTTTGACCTTTTGCCAGCTCTGATCAGCACCACCCTCCCTGATCCAGGATTACGTCCCAATCAGCAATGAAATACGAGTTTCATTAAATGATTTTTTCTCCTTAGGGCAGGCTGCACCTGCCAAAATCCAGTCATGCAACAAGTGTGCAAAAGAGACCTTCCTCTCTGGCCATGCACAGTATGTATGTGTGCACTTTGTGTTGAATGCTTTGGACAATCCGTTCCCTTTGAGAGAAAGAGCTGGAGATTCTCTTGGAACAACTCCCAGGAATTATTCAGAGCCAGGAGTGGATAACTTTTGTAGGTTTATGGATGTTCTTGGACTCCAGCTCCCATCAGCCCCAGCCAGCATGGTCAACAGCCAGGAATGATGGGAGTTGGAGTCTAAAGATCACTAGAAGAACACAAGTTTCCCAGCCCTGATCTGCGAAACAGCCTGCAAGAGATGGAGGAATGCCTCTTATTTAAAAGAGGCATTCCCTCATAGGAGAAAGAGGAGGCAATGCCTCTCCTTATATTAGAGCTGGGGAATTTGTGCCCCTCTATATAGTGTGGGACTCCAACTCCCATCAGTCCCCATCAGCATGGCCAACAGTCAGGGGACAATAGGAGTTGTAGTCCAGCAACATCTGGAGGCCTCCTCTAAGTTAGCGGTCTTCCACTATAGATCTCCAGCTGTTGTTGAACTGAAACCCACATCATTCCTGGCTGTTGGCTAAGCTGGGTCTGGATGATGAGATTTGTAATTCAACAACAGAGGGGTCCTTGCTGCATTTCTGCCAGCCAGAAGGGGGAGCCTTCTGCTTTGTTTATATTAGGTTGTCCCTCCCTTCTCTTCTCACCAGGTTAAAGCAGTGAAGAGTCTTACGCCACTTCAGTAACTAACACATTGACTGTGTGGTGTAAGCTGTTTTGTGTTACAGTGATTTTGTATTCTTGTGTTCCCTCTCAAAACACTTCAGAATTCCAGGCAAGACTAGGCCTCTCACAGCTTACAGCTGAAGCCAAAGCAGAATTTCCCACATAGACATTTTCAATTGGGCAAAATGTCACTGTTCTGATTTTGACCTGGGCTGGCCTTGGTTGCTTTATGTTGCCTAATTCTCCTCTCAAGCAAGGCTTCACACCCTGTGTTTCCACAAGAGTGGGGACGAGTTATTAAGGGAGGGGGGGAGAAATCGAATTCAGTGCAACCTGATTTGTGCTTTCTGAATTGACACGAGAACCAAAACTCAGCCATCTTTAGAAATTCACACATATATGAATTTTACAATGCCGGTCTCCAACCAAAGAGTGTTTACAAAAATGCATATATTGGGGAGAAGTGACCATAAAAATGAATCTTTTAATGAAAATTGCATACGAATGTGCATTCTGTATGGGGAAATGGCTGCAAAAAGTGTTATTGAATCAAAGCTACATACAAACATAGGTGTCTCTGTGTGTGTTAGGAGAAATTTGCACTAAAATGCTAATAAATTTCATGAGGATTTGGCCCTTTAAGCACCATGTTGCCTACCTCTAGTTGAGTGTTATAACTTCTGCTTGGTGTGCAGAACATTCCCTGTTCAACTTCCAGCATCTCCAGATCAGGTGGGCTCCTGCCTGAATGCCTGTCTGCTGGCAGTCTGTGTAGATGACACTGAACTAGATGGACCAATACGCTGATTCAGCAGAAGACAAGTTTCAGTGGGACTATTTAAATCAGCCTTCACGGTATAGTTGTTGTAAACTGCTCTGGGGTTGTTGTTTTTAATGAATAGTGGAATATAAATATTTCAGAATCATGAGGACTGGAATCTTGGATTTTACCTGTTTTACCTTTGGATCAGAGGTTCAGTGCCCAGGGAGGAGAGACTCCTTCCTGAAACCCTGGGGAGCTGCTGCCAGTCAGTATAGACAGGAAGGGACAGGCTACCCAAGCCTGAACTTAGTAGAGCTACCTAACTCAGGCCCCAATAACTCCCAAATTCCTTCTCCAATGACCCATTTTAGCTAATGGATCATAGACTATACTGAGCTAGGTGGACCAATGTTCTGATAAAGCATATTCCTGTGTAGTCATGACTTTAGTCCTGTTGATTTAAATGAGAACTCAGTGCAACTGATTTTGCCTGCAATAATAAAGCAGGGATAGGCAACGTGGTGCTCTCTAGATGTTGTTGGGACTACAACTCCCATCAGCCTCAGCAGGCACCATCAGTTGTTAGTGATGATGGAAGTAGTAGCCAAACAACATCTGGAGGGCACCACGTTGGCCATCCCTGCACTAAAGCAACTCCACACGTGACATCATGTGCAATCAAACGTCTTCACTGAGCTTTTGTTTTCTCTATTGAATCTTCTCCACATCCATTTTCTTTTGTCCTTCCTGCCTCGTGCACCGTTTGGCCAGCGGTCAAAGAAAATGTTTGTGCATGTGGGCTTGACGTCAAGGGTGACGGGCTGCATCCAGGATAAATTTCTTTTTTTCCAAAGGTTGCCGGGGGTGGGGGTGGGGGGTAAAAACACTTAACTGCAAAATAATACCAGCACCCTCTCTGCTGGATAATTTGATAAATGGGTTGACCTTCTAGACAGGACTGAGCTCACGAAAATGGACAATACTTTTTTCTTTTTAAGTTTCTTGTGATTTGTGCCTAGGAGGAGCTGGTTATCTTTCTGCCTGCATCTCAAGTCCCTCTTGGAACTGGGCCTCACCTGTTCCGCAGGATGTCTGGGGCTTATTTTCATTCTCTCAGTGGGAATGTCTGGACATCTTCATCTCAATTCTGTCAGTGCTGGAGACAGGAAATGGACATGATGAAGGTTGCCGTCTGACATCAAACTGTGCTGCCAGGCCTCATGAATTTGTTGAAGGATTAAATGGCAATGCTAAGCTGTGGTTTATTAAACCCCAAAGCAAACTTAATTCATGTTCTGTTCATGTGGCAGCTATGGGAGCTACTCTCAGGCATAGTTCAGATATTCTGGGGCCACATTCACGCCACATGTTTATGGTGCTACAATGGCACTTAAAAAAGTAATGGCTTCCCCTAAAGAATTCTGGGAACTTTAGTTTGTTTAGGGTGCTGAGCATTGGTAGGAGACTCCCCTATTCCCCCTCCTATTGCTATAATTCCCAGAGTTCCCAGGGAACAGGGATTGACTGTTAAATCACTCTGGAAATTATAGCATTGGAGGGGAATAGCGGAGTCTCCTACCAACTCTCAGCACCCTTAACAAACTATAGCTGCCATAATTAATTTGGGGAAGCTGAGACTGCTTAAAGTGGTATCATAGCACTTTAGATGTATGGTGTGAATGTGGCCTGAGCTAGTTTATTCCAAATACTGCTACCATCTAGCATTAATCCATCTAACTTTCCATTGAAATTAGTGGATTTACGTTACCTATGTTTGTTAATTTCAATGAGTCTACTAGCATTGGAGGACTAGCATTGGATATAGATCATAGTCTTCTCACTGACATATAAATTGTGTTCACATTCCCACTGACTCACCATGTTCCCAGTCCTGGGTTATTAATCTGTGTTCCCATGATGTTATCCAAACTGCATATGTATCCTGTACTTTGTTATAAAATACAACTGTGTGTTGCATTGTTTTCTCAAGCCAGCTTCACACTTACTGCAGTCTTCAACCCGTTCCTAATTCATCTTCAGCCAAGGTATGAACACCTTTGCAGAGGGTCAAGATATGCACACCCATCAAAGACCCTTGGTGTGTAGACAAATGGGGAAAATATGACTCTAATGAAGACATGCTGATGTGAACAGCTTTGGGGGGTGGGGTGGAAGAAATCCAGTGGCGGGGTGGGGGTAGAATCTAACCCTGAATTAATTTCACTATGCTCTAATGTCACAATGTGAACATGCTCCTAGTTTTCTGAGGGCTGTTCGATCACTGCAGTCATCTCCAGTAGCCACAAGTGGTTGAACATGGGTTGTTGTCCAGCTTTGTATGCATATGGAACACTCTTATACAGAGCCAGCCCATTGGTTCATCTAGCTCAATACTGTCAACATGGACTGGCAGTGGCTTTCAGGATTTCAGGCATGGTTCTATCTTGGCCCTATCTGAAGTTTGAACCTGCGACTATCTGCATAGCCCTTCGTCCCTCATTTGCTCCTTGGGAGAAGCCCTTTACTCTCCCAGTGTTGTGATGAGTGATCCAGGCCTGAACTATTTCCTTTGCAAATAGCAAGTGGCAATAACTTGAGAATGGCTCTTGAGGGATTGGGTTGGAAAACGCCTTTCCCACCAAGGAGGACATTTCCCAATAGCTGTGACGCATTTGGCCCATGGGTCATCTCTGGAGACCTGACCCTGAAGTGCCACTAAGTTTTCAGGGAGTAGGATCTTGGCTTTCTTCTCAATCTTTCTCTTTCCCTTTGGAGG